>NC_056612.1:30196507-30204007 GCF_018340385.1 Cyprinus carpio | reverse complement strand
TGACATGAGATTAGAAGGCTTGTTTAATAAGAAACTGATGTGAGTTTATGCTTAAAACAAGAAAAATGTCTGCCATTTGAGTTCATTTCAAGATTTTGGTCTATTTTTAACAGATCTTCTCTCAGACTAATGGAAAGAAAGCATCAAAAACACACATTTAAGTGTTTGTTTAATTGCACTTCATCTAGTACTTGTGTCTGTTGATTTTTGATTTTTTTCTGTGCAGTTTTATGCCTCTCTATATTCTGAAGGTTTGTTCATATTTCATTCAAACGCATTTATACATTTAAAAACATGGTGAAAATGTGTTTGTTTGTTTTCTGATAAAAAGAGAAATCCAAAATCTGTAAAACCTTCAACACAATCAAAGAATTCTGAATTTGAGTTTATACAATGCTCAGATTTATTTGCTGGAAATGTATGCAAATTGGTGCATACTTCATTAGGTAATGATTTGTTTAGAACTAAAAATACAACAAAAAAAAAAAATTGCAATTCAATAATGTAATCAACTGGAAATGTGTGGTCATGTTTTAGTTATTTACTTATTTAATTGTTGATTTTATTTGAAGTTATTCACCTGTAGCGTCTTGCATTAAAGTGGAAACAAATTTATTTTTCTAACTCGATTGGCAGATTGATTGATTTTCATTTTTAAGCACAACAATGCTTTACGCCATTCACCTTATTCCATTTTCCATTGTTTTTTTGAAAAATTTTTCTATTTCTATTCCATCTACTTGTTTTATTTTATTTATTTATTATAAAAAACTGACCTTCTAACACTAGAGTTATATATTCATTTTCTATTCCATTTACTTTTAATTAAAATAAAAGATAATAACTTGACCCTCTAACACTAGTTCTCTCTATTTCTTTTCTATCTACCTTTTATGCCTTCAATTTTTTACAAAAAAACAAAACCTTGCTTCATGTACTTCCAGAACTTGTTAGAGCACTTATTTATTGTTGGATCTGCTTCTGTTGTCCTCATGTGTAAGTGGCTTTGGATAAAAGCATCTGCTAAATGACTAAATATAAATGGGAGAATCTTTGGAAATCTAGTCAAAAATCACTTTTTTGCCATGTAACTGCTGCATGCACTACATCTCCTCGTCGCTCAAATGGTAGAACGTGACACAAGCGACACCAGGTTTGAGGGTTCGATTAAACCAGGAATGCATGAACGGATCAGATGCATAGCTTGAATGCAATGGATAAGATGCACGGATGTCATCTAGATGCTGCCAGAGTGTTAAGGGCAGCAGACAGTGGGGAGTTTGCTCAAATACTCGCTTCCCCTGCGCTTTCTTTTTGACACGTCTAAAGGGCCCTTTCTGTCACGATGCCACTCTTCCCTGTAGAGTCCAGGCGGGTGGAAAGAGCCTGTGACCCCGGCACCACTGTCTTGGCAGGGAGGTTTTGTGCGAGCAGAAGGGCCGAGTGCAGAGAGCTGCCAGATACACGACAATATGATGCTCCAAACACAAGAAACGGCCAGTTCGGTTGATTCTTTCACTGCCATCTTTCTCTCTTTTGCATCATTTTTCCACCAACACACATTAAACCGAAAGCAACCCCGACCCAGACGTGAATGCTTCCAGACTCCGATGCGAAGCCGACAGACTGACGGATAGAAAATTGGGCGAGTATTTGGAACCAGAAGGTCAAGCCCCTTTTTGACCCTCCCTTTTCGCCCCCCATGTCTATATTTATGGTCTGCTCCTGTCTCATGTAAGGAACAACAGCAGGAGCGGACCATCACATTTGGTCCCCAGCGTGGGGGCCGTTGGTAATCCGACGCGGTCCAGCTTTCCCACCGAGCCGCTCTTCTGCTTCTCTGCGAATATTCCGGCTTTCCTCATTTGCATCTGCTAATTAGATCCTGTTAGCATCATTTTGTACATGACGCCCCTCTAAAGCAAATACATCTAAAGAATATAACGATGCTGTTAAAGATACTAATTGACTTATGTAAGAGGGAGCATCTCCCATTTTATCCGCGTATTCCCAGATGCTTTGTCTAATTAAATATGGACTCTTGGAGGACTAAATATTTATTACTCACTCCTGACCAGCCACGAAACACACAACGGTCCTCTAACTTTCCCAATTGGGTTTTTCCCAATTGGGTGTTCTTTGAACCAAAAACTAACCTTCCCAGAACACTGTGAGGAGGTTTATGCAACAACCTAAAGACAACCCATACAGAACACTGTCTAGGATATTTATAACCATAACCTTCCCAGAACACTGCAGGAAGTTTTTTTTTGTAATAACCTAAAGATAACCTGAAAAGTTTATAACATTATCTGTTGGTTATTTATGCATTTTTTACAGAAAGTTTTTTTGCGCCAGCCTTCCTGTTGCCTTTATTTTTCATAATCTAAAAATAACCTAAACAGAGCATTTGTCTAACGGATATTTCTAGGTGTTACTTTTTCTCACCACATAAACTAACTTTTCCAACACAGTCTTGTGTCACTTTGTGAAAAACAATTTAGCGCAGGTTCTGAGCTCTATTAGTATTCTATGGCTCTTCCCGCTGGTGAATGTAGTCGAGCTTCATTTGATTCATTGATTGATTTATTGTTTCTGCGGTTAATCACTTTCCCAGAGGTATTTTGTAAGCTCTTTATCTTCACAAAACTTAAGCCAGAGGTAATTAATCCGATTTCTGTAGGTGCAGAGCAGTAATGCATCATGAATCAAACATCAAGCGTGACCAGGACATCAGTTCATGTAATAATCACAATCTGAAGGTATCAGCTTCACTTCATCAGAAGTTCAATCATTTGTGTCGTCTGCATGTCTAATCATTTCAGAATGCATTATTATGATCTTCTGGAATACTGAAACACATTGCTACAGACTTTTGATTTGATACCAGCTTTTATTTTTCCACTATGCATGTTTAATCAGTTTAGAAAATCACAGATACCTGTTTTGGCTTTAACTGTGGTAAAATCGCTGTAACGCATGACCTCGAGTGGCTTATTGCTTTATTCCTTCCATCATTCAGCACAGATAATCCAGACAATGAGAGTATTGATCCTTGAAACATCTTCTGTAAAAAAAAAAAATGCTGATCAGTTCACACCTATTAAATCTGTTTATATGTATAATCTTTTTTTTTTCTTTTTTTTTCTCATTTTTATTAATTCTTTGAGATTCTCTTTGTACAATCATGCCCTCCATGATCTCCTGTATGTGCTTTCTTACAGGTCAGATGTCTTCTTTCATGTGAAGGTCGTGGTCTGGTCCTCGAGGCGGCTGCGATCCGCTTCTGTTTTCTGGATATGTTCAGGTCTGTCAAAACCACTGGATTCTTCCCTCCTGTTATGTTTGGAGATGCTCGCCTTGTTACGTTTAATCTTGAGCAATAGAAAGTGGCAGCAGAGAGAGACACGAGGTTAAAAGTGCCTTCAGAAGCGCCTGAGGTCTAGGAGGAAAAATCACCTTGAACAAGATTTACAGGAACACTTCACCCAAAAAAATCTACATTATGAAAATGTCTAATTTTTCCATTGAAATCTTTCAGTAAAATCAATGAAATTTGTATTGTAGAACTGAGAAAACAGTCAGAATTCTGAGATATAAACTGTTAAATATAAATGCAGAATTGTGAAGAAAAATTGCAGAATTAAGAAAAGTCAGAATTGTGAGGTGAAAATGCATTATTATTATAGAATTGAGAAGAAACTTCAGAACTGGAAGATAAATGCAGTGTTGTGACTAATTATTGTAGAATGGAGAAGTCAGAATTGTGACATGAATGAAGAATTGTGACAAATTATTGTAGAATTGAGAAAAAGAGTCAGAATTGTGAGCTATAATTCTGATTGTAGAATTGAGAGAAAGAGTCAGAATTGTGAGCTATAATTCTGGCCGGTCAGTGAGCCGTTATAATTTTTGTAGATCACAGAAGAAATGTCAGAATTGCGAGAGAAAAAGCTAAATTGAGGAGAATTATTGTAGATTTTTGTAGAATTAAGAATTGTGAGAATTGTGTGTTGTAATTTTAGGGATTTTTGTGGTTTTTGTAGGATTGATAAGAACTGCAAGTTATAAATGCAAAATTTTAATTATTGTAGAATTAAGAAGAAGAGTCAGAATTGTGAGATGTAAATGCAGAATTGCAAAGAATTATTATAGAATTGATAAGAAGAGTGAGAATTGCATAGAATGCAGAATTCTATAAATGCAGAATTACATAGAATTATTGTATAATTTATAAGAAATGCCAGAATTGTGCAGTAAAAAAAATAATAATACAGGACTGCATAGAATTATTGTAGAATTAAGAGGAAATGTGAGAAATGCAAGATAAAAATGTAGAATTAAGAAGGATTGTGCTAGTTGAGAGATAGCGGCAGAATTGTAAGATATAAATGTAGAAATATGAAGAATTATTATAGAATTGAGAACATCATAATTGTGAGAAATAAATGCGGAATTGTGAAGAATTGTTGTAGAATTCAGAAGAACAGTCATAATTGCGAGATAAATGCAAATTTTTGAAGAATTATTGTAGAATTCAAAAGAAGAGTCATAATTGCGAGATAAATGCTGAATTATGGATAATTATTAAAGAATGGGGAAGAAGAGTCAGAATTTCTAGATATTAATGTAGAACTGTGAAGAATAATTGCAGAATTAAGAAGAAAAGATTTGCGAGATAAAACTCAGAATTGAGAGATGAAAATGTAGAAATATGAAGAATTATTGTAGAATTGAGAACAAAGGTCAGAATTGTGACAAATGCAGAACTGTGAAGAATTTTCATAGAATTGAGAAGAAATGTCAGAATTATGACATAAAATTCAGAACTGTGAAGAATAATTGTAGAGTTGAAAAGAAATGTCAAAATTGTGACAATTCCATTTTTTTTTTTTGGATTCCATGGCGGAAATAAGCTACTATAGAGAACATATATTTTTGGGTGAACTATTTTTTCAGTCCTGTTCTGTAGTGGTCTGAGAGCAGAGGTGTGTGTTTATGATTATTAATGCTGACACACACAGAGACAAACACACACTGAAGCGTCTTTCCGCTGTCATCTAAACACCAGTGCGTTTGACCAAAATATGAAAGCAAATGGTTTTTCCACCTCATGGCTTCATGTCATTAGAGCTGCGTGTCTTTTGTTCTCTTCGGACCTCCGCTTTCTGCCTTTTGTCTGCTGGACCAAACTTCTCCGCTCTGTAATTAACCTCACAAGCTCTCTGAGAGGAGAGTGGAGCAGGAGTATATTCAAGAGAGAAATAAATAAATAAGTATAGAAGAGCACATAACAAAATGGGTTCTGAGAGCATCTGTCTCGTGAGACTGATCCCATTCAAAGCAGCCGCCGCTCTTCCTCGTCTCCCTGCGCTCCTCATCCTCTTCTTTTGAACACATGTGAGCTGCAGCATGTAATGAAGGAAAACTGTGATATATGTGGCCGAGAGCAGATCTTTCTCTCTTAATGAATACAGAAAACACAGCGTCTGAATGGACGTGTCTCGTACCAGCGCGGCTCCTCCTGAAGAAGCCCATCTCTTATTAAAGCACATAAAGCACAGGCACAGAAAGTAATTTTGTTCGATCCTTTTCTCCTGGTGGCTCCTGCTACTTTTTTTCACGGAGGAGCTTTTATGGAGCTCATAATTATTTTGCTGAGAGTCCTCAAGCACAAAACTGGGAGTCTTTGTATCTTTTTGACATTTTTGGGAGAAAATGGATGTCATATTAACATCTCTGTCATTTCAGTTTCAACAAGGCAAGTTCTTAACCAAGCACACGCTTTACTAAAATACTTCAGTGTTTAATTCTTCTTATTTTTGGGTTTAGCATTTGTTATTCAAAAGACTCATTTAAAACATTGCATATTTGCAAATCTGCAATAATTGACTGAGTCCGATTCTTTGTTTGATTTTAATCATATTTCCAAATTTTGCCATTGACAAAAAAGTCATAAGAACATTCTGCTAATGTTTCCAATGAAAATGTTATTTCTGAATGCTCAAAACATCCAGTTTTGTAAATGTTGCACAAACGTTTTTTTTTTTTTTTTCAGTTAATGCAACATTAAGGCAACATTGCATGTTTACTGGAAAGTTACTTTTTGGATGTTCTGAGACAAGTAACATTTAAAAAAACATTAGATGAATATCCAACTAAAATATTTCAGAAAACATTCCTTGAATGATATATAAATAATGTTTTTGTGCTAATGTTTGACATAGACCTGAAACCTTTAAATGAACTTTCTATTAATGTTACTGGAAGAATGTTTGTTTATAACCTCGCCAGAACATTAGCTAAATGCTCTAAGAACGTTCCCTGTTAGAAGGGTTTATACTGTAACATTTTCACTGTTATTGTTTTATCCATTTTTTTTTTTAATTATGTGTAAAAGTGTATTATTGTAATTTAATGATACCAGTGCTTTGACAGTTTTTTGTACAAGTGTGAACATTTGGCATTCAGAACATCAGCTTTGTTTGATTTGGTTTCATGGTCTCTGGCCTCACAAAGAAACAAAATTGTGAGACAAAACGACAGGTGCAGTTTTCCTGGAAACAGGTCTCACACCAGAGATTAGAGTTTTCCTGGAACGCTGTAATTTTTGGAGCATTTGCAAAGCGAGAGAGCTGTAGGGAGCTGCCGGTGTGTTTGTGCTGAGCGAAGGCGACGCGTCTCAGGCCTTGAGAACGAGTGTTAAAGGACTGCAGGCTTCAGACTGTCGTCTTTATTTGAGGTTTGATGTTGAAGCGGGTGAAGCTGGACCTTCATGCCCAGGAGTCACAGCGGATCTGACAGACCTGCTCCTGAGATCCGACCGGAGCCGTGAAGATCTGCTCAGAAAATTCACTTCAAAAACAAAAAGACAAAAACACTGACAGGAGCTTAAAGCAGCACTGCTCCTGTGATTCAGTGCATTACCACTCATGTCTTTCTTTAAATAATCACTCTCCACATTAGAGACCACAAAACAGTACTAAATTCTGAGTTTTAGAGTGAGTGGTGTTTACTTTAATTATTAATAAAAATGATTGCATAAAATCATGTTTTATTCATCTCTGTGATCTTCTGATGTCTCAGTGGGATTCAGAGTTTTGATCACTATATGAGCAGCACTAAACGATGTGCACTTCCCTTGTATTTCAGCACTGAAGGTTAAACCTGTTTGCACATCTTCTGTGGGTCATTGTGGGTTCGGTCCATTGCACGAGTTTCACGCCTTTCTCCTGCACACACTGCTCCTCCTCCTGCTCTTCTGCTTGATTACTCATAATGTAATTTTAATTAAAACTGCGGTGTCAAAGGGTTCTGCTCGCCTGAGAAGCGAGCCCAGATTGCAGCACTGTTGAAGCTCCTCACTTGCTTGAGAGGAAATGCATCCTGACAGCGGCGGCCAGAGCCAGATCAACAGAAGCTGCTCCTCTTTATAGAGCATGTCATCATGGTGAGACGGTCAAGAGCGGCCAGCGGGCAGCGAGACGCCGTTTATATTGA
>NC_056612.1:30186507-30189007 GCF_018340385.1 Cyprinus carpio | reverse complement strand
TGAGCTAAACACAACACATAATAGCAGGAAACGGGTGACAGGTCACAAACCAGCTGGCATCGCATACACGACTCTGATGTAGTAGTTAGTGAGCTGCTTGCTGTCTCGTGTGAACCCTCATGAGGGTTTGTGAGCGTCTGTGATCCCTCAAAAGGCAGCTGATGAGGTTTCAGAACAGAGCGCTGTGTACTAAAAATACAAACATAACAGTAATGCATCAGGTGACTTTATGGGTGTCTGTCTGAGATCACAATGAAAAACACTTTCCGTTGACCTAAAGTGACCCTAAATGCATTCAATACAATTCACCAAAAATCACACTATGGAGTAAAAAAATAGAAGGAAACTAATACAAGTAAATCCAAATCTAGTTTTAGAAAAATGAATCGTAAACACCTTATTTAGTTTTAATTTTGTATAACTAAACCTGGCTAAGACATAGAAACTGGCATGACCGTAAAAAAAGGAAAGAAAAAAGGGTAAAAAAAATAGTCATATATATATATATATATATATATATATATATATATATATATATATATATATATATATATAAAATTTTTAAAATGACAAACAAGTTAGTTATATTAATATATTATATAACTTAGATATAAAGTTTAATATATTATTTAAAATGAAATTTGCAACAACAAAAAAAAAACTTTGACATTTACTAAAATATGCTTTACAAGAACCATCTAACACTAAAAGATACTATACAAATATTTATGTCCTAAATTCTGCACTTTCAAATGTTCAGATTCAAAGGCTTTTATTTTGGCGGAATATTGGCCGATAATACTGATTATATCGACTATGCATTCCGTAAATTTTTTTATTTGGTATGTTTTGCCGGGCCACGAGGAAAGAGCTGAGTATCATCAGAGTAACAGTGAAAGCTAGCACTGTGTTTTCTGATGATATTTCTGAAGGGTAACATGTAAAGCATAAAAAGTAATGGCCCTAGTACTGAGCCTTGAGGTACTCCATACTGCACTTGTGATTGATATTATACCTTTTCATTTGCTGCTACGAATTGATGGCGGTCATATAAGTACAATTTTAAAACCATGCTAATGCCCTTCCATTAATGCCAACAAAGTGTTCTAGCCCATGCAAAAGAATGTTGTGGTCAATAGTGTCGAACGCAGCACTAAGATCCAGTAGCACTAATAGAGAGATACAACCACGATCAGATGATAAGAGCAGGTCATTTGTAACTCTAAGGAGAGCAGTCTCAGTACTATGATACGGTCTAAATCCTGACTGGAAATCCTCACAGATACAATTTTTCTCTAAGAAGGAATATAATTGTGAGGATACTACCTGAGTGAGTATATGTGTGTGTGTGTGGCGGTGTTTGCTCTCAGTGACTGTGATTGTGAGTGTTGTAGTGGAGTATTTCTCCTCATTGTTTGTGTCTGTGTGTGGAAACCCCCTCCTGACGTTTACTCATGGCTTTCACACCTCTGCGCCGCAGCGCTGCAGGGACGAGTGTTAGCGTGTTCTGCACATGCATGGCAGTATGATGAAAGCGCTGGCTGGAGTCGTTCTGAGACCACAGCGAGAACAAGCCTCTTCGTTCTGCAGAGCTGCTTTACTCTCAGAGTTTCAGACGTTCAACTGCCACATGTGCCACGTTTGATCATGTTGTTTGATCAGGCAAAGTCAACATGAGCTCATGAGCGCATTGATTGTGTTTAATACGCACATGAACTTATTGATAAGGTCACGTTGTTACAAAGAAAATCATGTTTAGATTCTTTCATCAAAATTTGATAATTTGCTCTGCCTCTGAATCCTTTTAGCGTCATTCAGCGTCGACTCTTTTTTTTTTTTTTTCTAGTGATAGAAATACATAATGAAGAAAGCGTAAATATTAAATTTCATGGTTGTATAATTTACTGAGTAATCCACTGTTTTGTAGAGGGCGATCAAAATGACAATTTTCACCTGAGATTCAGAGCCAAATTACAGGGGGTTAAAAATGACTTCAGAAGGACGGCAGCATCACAATGTTATTTTTACTCAGAGATTAATAGTAAAATCTGTTGACTTTTGCAATCTTTGTTGCATTATGTGCCAATGGAGACCCTTCAGTAATTGGGAAACAGCACATTTAAAGTTATTTTCTCCAATGTTTGCAGGCCTGTAACTCAAAAAGTATTATTAATGCCCTTTTAACAAACTTCCCTTTTGGCATCTTCATTTTTAAGACCCTATATGGTTCCAGAGATAATGGAATTTCAATATGGCTCCAGGAGTAAATTGTTAAATTTATAAATTTTTAAGTGTTTTCAGTGGTTGATGTGGGTATGTTTGTAAATTTGCGATATGGTTGATTTTTTTTTTTTATTTTATATGTGGAGTATAAATTTATGTTTAATGTTTCGAATTTAATTGTTGATTTTTATTTGCTATTAATTTTGTGTTTTTAGTGTTATGTTTTAATGTTTTTCTTGTAATTATATAAATGTTCTACATTCTCATTTTTAATAAA
>NC_056612.1:30176507-30181507 GCF_018340385.1 Cyprinus carpio | reverse complement strand
CTGTATTTTCAGCATCATTACTCCAGTCTTCAGTGTCACATGATCTTCAGAAATCATTCTAATATGATGATTTGCTGCTCAAGAAACATTTCTGATTATTATCAATGTTGAAAACAGTCGTGCTGCACAATATTTTTTGCGGAAACCATGATACATTTTATTTGTCAGGATTCACAGATGAATAGAAAGTTCAAAAGAACAGCATTTATTTGAAATCTTTTAGAACATTTATAACTTTAAATTGATTGGTGCATCCTTGAATGAAAGTATTAAGTTATAATCTTACTGAAAATAGTATAATGATAATGAAGTTAATTTTTTTTATGAAAATGCGAACCCAAACTTAAAGTATCAAATGTGATTCCCATTAAAGCTTGAAATATTCATATTTTTTCTTGTGGTTTTTAATATTTTTTCTTATGTGTTTTGTTTGATGTTCTTAGGTGCCATATGAATATGAGAGACAAGAAACAATCTAACACTCAAAAGTAATAGAATAGTTTGTAGGTGCTGAAGGTCATAAGAGCATCAGACACAACTTATATTTAACCTTCAAATGCAAAGTTACAATAATTACATAAGTTATAATCACATCTCAACCCTTCAAAGATACAGTAACATTACATCAGACCTTTTAATATCCTTCACCCTTAAAATTAAGCGAAACAATGTTCACATGAATTCATTTATTGAATATTTACAAACTTTTCAGGATTTACAATCCTAAAAATAATCTACTGTACATTGCATTTTGGTTCACAGATCTGTCGCAGTAGAGCCGAACATGTTTCACATTTCCAAATGTTTCCGGTGTGCGTCTGCGAATCGGCTCTCCGTGATGAGGATTGTGGTCACATGACAGCCGTCAAATCAAATCAGCAAATGAGATGTTCTTATATGGATAGTTTAATAAACCGTGTGGCATTACAAGCTTTTAAACAAGATATCCCTTGATACCACTTTGCACATACTACAATCGATTCTTCATCGTCTTTGTGCTTCACATTTCTTTTACAGGACAGAACGCAGTTGATATCTCAGTAGAAACACAGACTGCTTGTGTCTCTGTGCATTATTAATGCCTTTAAGGCAGCTTGTCTCAGATTTTGGCCAAATATATATATATAGATTTTTTTAACAAACATCTTTGAATGCAAAAATTAGTTTAAATGATGCATCAGTGCAAATGATTATAAAGAAGAAGAAAAAAAACATTGTTTTTGTAATCATTCACCAACATACAAAATTTAGAAGAAACCCTTTCACAATCAGATCTGATGGATTTCTGATGGATAAAATCTAATACTCATAAGATTACAGAAGTAAAATGGCTTGTTTCACGTTGACTTTAAACAGGGTTGCCACAGCTTTAGCTTCTGATTCTTCAAGAACTGCTAGAATCACAAATACAGCTGCAAGCAGCAATTAAGGAGCCGAGCATGAAAATCGGACCAATGATCTAGGAGGAGTATGAAAAAAAAAAATGTTTTCAGAGGAACCAAAACCGGCAGACGGGAATTTCGGCCAATTATGGTATAATTGGTATTGACGTATGAGCATAATGTCAAGACCATAATCTATCAAGACCAGCAGGAAAAATATTCAAAAGTTAATAATTTTTTTTAAATGTCATTATAATTGCCCAAAGCTTTTTGAGTACCTTCAGGGCATGGTGCCGATGACACATACAGAGGTTTGACTTTTGTTACAACACACCATTGAATTTGTATAAAAAAAAAACAAAAAACAGCATTTTACGAAGAAATTCAAAATAGCTGACATGGGAATATTGGGTATCGTTCAACCTGGTATGTTGTCACAAAAGTAAAATGACAGGTCTTGTGATTTTTGGCCAAATCGTTCAGAAGTTATAATCATAAATATTAATTTTCAAAACTCCTGTCCACTAGGTGGAGCTGTGCCAAAACTGTCCAGGTAACCTCAGATCATGGTTATTATAACACACGCCAAGTTTGGGATAAAAACGCTAAAGCATTGTGAAGATATAGCCTCATGTTCATTTTGGCATGCTCTTCGTTTCATTCGTTTGTGTGTTATTCAAGAACAGTTTGCGCAATCAAGTTGGCATGAGCCAAGGAATCAGAGGAATTTTATGTCAGAGGAATTCTGAAAAACAATTTAGATTTTTAAGAGTAACTTTCAAAAAGAATTTAAGCTTCTAGACCTTTCAGTTAAAAAATTCTTAGCACAAATGTAAGTGCAAATTTGAGCTGTTGGTGGCGCTAGAGAGTTTCAGTTAGAGACTCCAAATTTGGTGTGATTAATGTTGAGACTGTCCTCTATCTGTGTGCCAAATTTCACAACTTTTTACCATAAGGTTCTATGGGCTTCCATAGACACAAGAGTGGCAGAAAAATACAAAAACGAACACATACAACAAGTGCTTGGCCCCTAAAAGAGCAAATCATTTACTATAGAAAGACTTTTTAAGATAGAAACGTCCAGGTTGACTGTGAGACCCTGTTTAAAGCTAAATAACTTGCACAAACCCGCCCGCCGCCCACAGATCCACCATTTATTGACTAAATCTAAACACTGAATTCTCTGATTTGAACAGCAGTATGGTACGGGCATCAACACACGACAGACGTGTTTCTAAAGAAACAACCTTCAAGGAGTGCTTGAGCTACTACAACCTTCCCTTTACACATTCATAAATACAAGACAGGATCCGTTACGCTTCGACCCAGGAGAGGAACACAAGCCTACAGGAGATAGGGTTGGGAATCCAAAATCAATTCCAATTCCAGAATCGGATACTTAAGGTCAGGGATTGGATACTTAAAAATGACATTTTCCTATCAATTCTTGTGTGTGCATCTTTTTCTTGTTTTGCTATTTTTAGGAATGATGTCTTTGCATCATTCATTCAAGAGATCATTCAGTAATGAAACAAGTGAATCTTGAGTGAGTCATTGAATCATTCCATTCATAAATCGCATGAGATTTGGTTTAGTTGTCTAAAGTTTTTTCTTCAGAACTGTGAGAACCTCAAACTCCATTTAAAAGTCTCAATTTATCCAGAATCATGGAGCTCTATTTTGCACACAAACAGCTCTTAATCGAGTCCAGTTTTTATGTAGCCTGCTGAATTTTGTTCATAGTATTCAGCAGCAATTAAATGTTTTCCAAAAAGAGAGACAGAATATTTGTGTCCCTGCAGCACAGAAACAGTCATCAGTAGCACAGGTATATTTGTAGCAATAGACAACAATACATTGTATGGGTCACAATTATACATTTCTCTTTTATGACAAAAATCATTAGGATATTAAGTAAAGATCATGTTCCATGAAGATATTTTGTACATCTCCTACCGTAAATATATCAAAACTTAATTTTTGATTAGTAATATGCATTGCTAAGAACTCTCATTTGAACAACTTTAAAGATGATTTTCTCAATATTTAGATTTTTTTTGCTCCCTCAGATTCCAGATTTTCAAATAGTTGTATCTCAGACAAATATTGTCCTCCTAACAAACCACACATCAATGGAGAGATTATTTATTCAGCTTTCAGATGATGCATGAATCTCAATTTCAAAAAAGTTGACCCTTATGACTGGTTTTGTGCTCCAGCGTCTCAAATTTGTTTGATATCTTAATGTCTGACTCTGGGAACCGCTAAGAATTGGAATCGAAATTGATCAAATTCAAACGATACCCAACCCTAGTCAGGAACGCGTCCGCTCAAGGGTTTCTCCATCCCAGTCTGCTCGAGGTATTTGCTCACCCGGGATCATCCAGAGAGGGATGTGTGTGTTAAGGCAGGTAAGGTGTGGAGGGCCGGGGCCGGGGGCCGGGATTCAGTACGGTTGGCCCCAGGCGCCGGCGGGGCTCTTGGGCTTGGTTTGGTCCCAGAACAGAGCATCGCTGGGTCGAGGAGGGCTGGGGAAGGACCAGGAGCTGTCGTCCAGCGAGCTCATGCGCAGAGTGGGATTGAGCCGCACGCCGGGGCTGCCCAGCGGGGCCGGACGCGGGAGGGGCCAGGGGTCCTGGGGGTCGTCTGGGGCCGCGGGCAGCAGAGGCGCGCTGGGGGGACGAGGGACGCTGCTCCTCTGCATGTCATCCAGGCACTGCACTGGAACAGTTGAAGCAGCTGAAACCAACAGCCTCAGGATTTATTACACACCTCAGAAACTCCCACAAACACACTACAGCTACAAAACATGCTGCCTACTGAGTGCACTCACAACAGCCTGACATTATGTGCATTTTATATATATATATATATATATATATATATATATATACATATACATATATATATATACATATATATATATATATATATATATATATATATATATAAACACACACACAATACAACACACATTATTGAATTGTTTTTTTTATTTTTTTTTTTTGAATTTTTTTTGATTTTGTTTGAAAAATTAAAATTTTTTTTGTTGTTTTAGGCCTTGTTTTTAAAGTTGGGTTTATCAAGCCTGCATTTATTTGATCAAAAAATACAGAAAAAACAGTAATATTGTGAAATATTATTACAACTTAAAATAATAGTTTTCTATTTGAATATACTTTGAAAAAAATAATTTATTCCTGTGATGCAAAGCTGAATTTTCAGCATCATTACTCCAGCCTTCAGTGTCACATGTAACATCCAGTCTATCACATGATCATTTAGAAATCATTCTAATATTCTGATTTATTATGAGGTGTTGGAGACAGTTCTGCTGTCTAATATATTTGATGAATAAAAGGTTAAAAAGAACTGCATTTATTCAAAATAAAAAAAAAAAAATTCTAATAATATATATTCTAATAATATATTTTCTTTACTATCACTTTTTATCAATTTAACACATCCTTGCTGAATAAAAGTATTGATTTTATTTAAAAAGAAATAAAAAAAAAATACTGACCCCAAATTACTGACCAGTAGTGTATATTGTTATTGCAAAATATTTATATTTTAAAAACATAGCTTTTTTTTGTTGTTGTTGTTGTTTACTTTTTA
>NC_056612.1:30041507-30171507 GCF_018340385.1 Cyprinus carpio | reverse complement strand
CAGAAACAAAAACCCCTTTAAATGACTAAAAGCATCGTATTTTCTGAGTTATTGTGCTGCAGAAAGAGGCTGAGGTCTTGTTGTCATGTGAGCTCACCGCGTCTGAAGACAGGCAGCGCTGGTCTCTCTCTCATCTTCCTCAGCAGCTCAGACTGAGACTGAAGGGCTGACTGCAGACGGCACACTTCACCGAGCACGTCCTGATACGACTGAACGATGCCCATCGCCCTGAACACAACACACAGCAGCGCTTCTGCTAATAACACTCTTCTTGAAGTTACACTTTTGTTAACGTGACACAGCGTGGATGTGTCTATCAGAGTTATTTTTTCTTTTTTTTCATTGATGTTGTTTTCAAATATGTCTATATTGTTTATATTTATTTATTTATGTTTATTTCAGTTATTTAGCAGGTTTTACTATACATATGAAGAATTTAAGAAATACACTCTCAGTCAAACGTAAGATTTTTTATGATTTTTAAAGACGTCTCTTCTGTTCACCAAGCCTGCATTTATTTGATCAGAAATACAGCAAAGCAGTAATATTGTGAAATATTTTTACTATTTAAAACAGCTGTTTTCTATGTGAATCTCTGTTAAACTGTAATTTATTTCTGTGATGCGCAGCTGTATTTTCAGCATCATTACTCCAGTCTTCAGTGTCACATGATCTTCAGAAATCATTCTAATATGATGATTTGCTGCTCAAGAAACATTTCTGATTATTATCAATGTTGAAAACAGCTGAGTAGAATTTTTTCAGGTTTATTGATTAATAGAAAGTTCAGAAGAACAGCATTTATCTGAAATATAAATCTTTTATAACATTAAACACTATACTATTCAAAAGCTTGGGCTCAGTATATTTTTTTTTCTTGGGGGGGGGTTATACAAATTAATACTTTTAATTTTTTTAATACTTGTAGGCTTGGTGAGAAGAAGAGATGTCTTTAAAAAACATTAAAATTTTACTGTTCAAAAACATTTGATTGGTAGTGTATACTATAAAAATACCTAGAAATATAGAAAGAAAAAAAAAAATATATATATATATATATATAATAATAATAATAATAATAATAATAATAATAATAATAATATATATATATATATATTATAATAATAATAATATATATATATATTTATAATTGTGAGAACCCCTCCCTTGATTTACACTTGGTGAAAATGAGATGTGTGTCCATTATATGAATGTCATGTCATTGTTCATCTCATTTTTGTTACAATCTCCCCCTCTAGTGGACACTGGCAGCACTGAAGGCACCATAAAACAGGAAACAATAATTAATGTCATAAATACCTGACTTCTGTCAAAGCTTCATGAGACTGATCACCATCAACTACACAGTTTTCACAGACGTCCTGTAAAGAGAAGAACACCATGAGACATGCGTGATATTTTTTTTAAATAATAAAAAATGTATATATAAAATTTAATAAAAAATAAATATTGCATATATTATTTTTTATATTAATTGAATCAATTTATTCACTACGTTATACTTTATTTAACAAGACAAATAAACTTACATGATGTATTTTATATATATATATATATAGTACATTTATTTACAATTTGTAATATTTTATTTAAAAAACTTGCACAGATATATGATGCAGGTGTAGTGGGTGTGAAACAGGTGTAGTGCAGGTGTAGTGCTGTAGTGAAACACAGGTGTAGTGGGGGTGTAACACAGGTGTAGTGCTGTAGTGTAAACACAGGTGTAGTGCAGGTGTAGTGGGGGTGTAACACAGGTGTAGTGCTGTAGTGAAACACAGGTGTAGTGGGGGTGTAACACAGGTGTAGTGCTGTAGTGTAACACAGGTGTAGTGCAGGTGTAGTGGGGGGTGTAACACAGGTGTAGTGCAGGTGTAGTGGGGGTGTAACACAGGTGTAGTGCTGTAGTGCAACACAGGTGTAGTGCTGTAGTGTAAACACAGGTGTAGTGCTGTAGTGTAACACAGGTGTAGTGCAGGTGTAAGTGGGGGTGTAACACAGGTGTAGTGCAGGTGTAGTGGGGGTGTAACACAGGTGTAGTGCTGTAGTGCAACACAGGTGTAGTGCTGTAGTGTAACACAGGTGTAGTGCTGTAGTGTAACACAGGTGTAGTGCTGTAGTGTAACACAGGTGTAGTGCTGTAGTGTAACACAGGTGTAGTGCAGGTGTAGTGCTGTAGTGAAACAGGTGTAGTGGGGGTGTAACACAGGTGTAGTGCAGGTGTAGTGGGGGTGTAACACAGGTGTAGTGCTGTTGTGTAACACAGGTGTAGTGCTGTAGGTGTAACACAGGTGTAGTGCAGGTGTAGTGGGGGTGTAACACAGGTGTAGTGCTGTAGTGAAACACAGGTGTAGTGGGGGTGTAACACAGGTGTAGTGCTGCAGGTGTAGTGGGGGTGTAACACAGGTGTAGTGCAGGTGTAGGGGGGGTGTAACACAGGTGTAGTGCTGTAGTGTAACACAGGTGTAGTGCAGGTGTAGTGGGGGTGTAACACAGGTGTAGTGCTGTAGTGTAACACAGGTGTAGTGCAGGTTGTAGTGCTGTAGTGTAACACAGGTGTAGTGCAGGTGTAGTGGGGGTGTAACACAGGTGTAGCAGGGGTGTAACACAGGTGTAGTGCTGGTGTGTAACACAGGTGTAGCAGGGGTGTAACACAGGTGTAGTGGGGGTGTAACACAGGTGTAGTGCTGTAGTGTAACACAGGTGTAGTGCAGGTGTAGTGGGGGTGTAACACAGGTGTAGCGGGGTGTAACACAGGTGTAGTGCTGTAGTGTAACACAGGTGTAGTGCTGTAGTGTAACACAGGTGTAGTGCAGAGGTGTAGTGGGGGTGTAACACAGGTGTAGCAGGGGTGTAACACAGGTGTAGTGCTGTAGTGTAACACAGGTGTAGTGCTGTAGTGTAACACAGGTGTAGGTCAGGTGTAGTGGGGGTGTAACACAGGTGTAGCAGGGGTGTAACACAGGTGTAGTGCTGGTGTGTAACACAGGTGTAGTGCTGCAGGTGTAGTGGGGGTGTAACACAGGTGTAGTGCTGTAGTGTAACACAGGTGTAGTGCAGGTGTAGTGCTGTAGTGAAAACAGGTGTAGTGCAGGTGTAGTGCTGTGGTGTAACACAGGTGTAGTGCAGGTGTAGTGGGGGTGTAACACAGGTGTAGCAGGGGTGTAAAACAGGTGTAGTGCTGGTGTGTAACACAGGTGTAGCGGGGTGTAACACAGGTGTAGCAGGGGTGTAACACAGGTGTAGTGCTGTAGTGTAACACAGGTGTAGTGCAGGTGTAGTGGGGGTGTAACACAGGTGTAGCAGGGGTGTAACACAGGTGTAGTGCTGTAGTGTAACACAGGTGTAGTGCTGTAGTGTAACACAGGTGTAGTGCAGGTGTAGTGGGGGTGTAACACAGGTGTAGCAGGGGTGTAACACAGGTGTAGTGCTGTAGTGTAACACAGGTGTAGGTCAGGTGTAGTGGGGGTGTAACACAGGTGTAGCAGGGGTGTAACACAGGTGTAGTGCTGGTGTGTAACACAGGTGTAGTGCAGGTGTAGTGGGGGTGTAACACAGGTGTAGTGGGGGTGTAACACAGGTGTAGCAGTGGTGTAGCGCACCTGTCCGGCCCTGCAGAGCTTGTGCAGCGCGTCGTTCTCTAACTGTAAGCGCTCCAGCTGCTCCTGCAGAGAGTGGATCTTCATGTCACTGCTGCATCTGTCCACCTGCCAGTAATCCGCCGTATCCGTCAGACTCTTCATCACTGACACGAGAAGAACAGCATTACAACAACTGCTGAACTGCAATATCCAATGCAACAGGCCATACTGAACAATCACAATATACTAGATAATAACAATTTGTTCACATCATCACAGCCTCAGTGTGTCATATTTCATTTTTATGGGTTTTAGTAAAAATTTACTCGGATAGATCTTACTGTTTACATGCATTGTTATACCAAAATAAAAATTATTAAGTATAATTTTTGTGTTAATTTGCTGAGAACATTAATTATTTAAACTATGTTTTTACTGTATCTCAGTAATACTAGTTAATATTTTACTAGTAATATTTAACAATATATAATGTAATTAATAATTCACAACATAACTTTTTTACTAGCCACTCTTAATGATTTAATAATTCAACAACATTTATTATTTTTATAACAACAATAACAATTTAATAATTCAACAACACAATATTTAATACTTTAATCATGCAATAATATTAAATTTTAATGATTTAATATGCATTTATAAATAACATTATATACCTTAATATTGCAATAATATTTAATGATAACTGAATAATACTTAATTTAATATAATTTATTGAGAAACAGTGCAGAAAACATGCCTTAATTTATTTACTTGATTTTTCTCTGTATTTTACTAAGAATATTTCATATTTTACTAGCAACATTTAATAATATAAAATAATTTTGTAATTCAAAAACATAAGAATTATTTAATAACTTAATACTGTATTATTTAATGATTTAAAATGTAATATTATTTAATAAATGGATAATACAGAAAGCATTTGCAGCAACATTATTCACAGATTTTGTTCAGTATGATCTTCATAAACACTCACGATTATGTCATAACTCATGAAAATATGAATATCACCTTGGCTCGTCTCCATCTCTGATCGGAGCTGCAGGAGCTCCAGCTCTTTGGCCTGCAGCTGCTCCGTCAGAAGCCTCTCTGAATCCAGCTTCTCCTTTTTCTGGAAGAAGAGGCAGAAATAAGTTTATTATCTGCACTCATGAGGGTCTGTCTGTCGAACACGAGGAGGACGAGCAGCTGAAGTACCACTTTATTGAGCTCCATCTGTAAGTCCTCCTTCTCGATGTAGATACCGCGGTACGCACTGAAGGCTTTGTTCATGTACTGCGGTCCTTCAGACGGAGGCGCTTCAGGACGGAAGTGCTGCGGAAATACACACAAAATGATGATTTACACACGTCCCAGCAGGAATAAACACCTTTTAGTGAAGGATTCAAACAAAAAAACACATTCAAGCGTTACATTTCTCAGTTTACAGAGCCTTGTGATCACTGGCTCCAAATGCGTCAACTTTTGGTTTACTAACAAACAAACACAACTATTTTAACTTGATTTTACTGTATTTTACTAATAACATTTCATATTTTACTAGTATTTGACTGTCCAATTTGATAATTCAACAACATAATATTTAATATTTTATTAGTGACACTTAATTTCACATAATAAAAGTAATTTAATAATTCAACTTAATATTTTACTACTACAATTTAATAATATAAAATAATTCTATAATGTATTATTTAATATTTAACAAGTAACATTTAATAATTTAATGATAAAATAATTAAATAATCTGACAAAATAGTAGTCATATAAAATCATATAAAAATGTAATAATTCAACAATAAAAAATTAATATTTTACCAGTAAGATTAAATAATAAAAATAATTAAATAACTGAACAATATAAAATGTAATGTTTTAATAGTGACATTTAATAATTTAAATCAATAAAATTATTTTAATAATTTAACAATATAGTAATTTTTAAATTTTACTAGTAATAAACTAACAATTACAAATAATAATCCAATAATAATACTTTTTTATATTTAACTAGTGATCTTTAATAATTTTATACAATAAAATAATTTTATATTATTATTAATAATTATTATTATTATTTCAATCATATTTAATATTTTACTAGTGACATTTAATAAACTAAAATAATTAAAAAATAATAATCCAATAATATAATAACACTTTATATTTTACTAGTGATATTGAATAAACTAACATAATTAAAAATAATAATCCAATAATATACTATACTTTATATTTTACTAGTGATATTGAATAATTTTATACAATAAAATAATTTTATATTATTGACAATAATAATAATAATAATAATTATTATTATATCAGTAATACATAATATTTTACTAGTGACATTTAATAATGTATTGGCTAAATAATTGAAAAATATAATTTGTAATAATTTAGCACCTTAATTTATAATAGTACAATAAAATTGATTTAATAATACAACTATAGCTATTTTTAAAATGTAAGAATTTCTAAAAAATCATATTCAGTGTTTCAATAATAATACATAATGATATTTACCAATTTAACAACATTATAAATATTTCATCTTTTAAAAATGCAATACACTTCACAGCAAAACAGATTCAGTGAATAATTAATGTGAGTGCTTGACAGTCCTCAGATTTAACCCTTCGTGCTCACTCCTGTGTTACTCCTCCTCATGAAGACGCACCTTGTCCTCCAGCTGCTTGACTCTCCGGCGCAGCAGCCCGTTCTCCTTCTCCGTGTCTCGCAGTCTCTTCTTGATGTCCTCGTAGGCGGTGACCAGAGCGAAGTGAGACGCCACCGACTCGTCTCCGGGACACACGGACACGGGGCTCTCGGGCGGCCCATACGCCGTCTCGTGCTTCAGGATACAGATATCATCGTCCACCGCTGGAGACTCCATACCAGAGCTGAGGAACAAACACACCAGGATAAACCTCTATGTTTACATAATATATGTGTGTGTGTGTGTGTGTGTTTACTGTGTATTTGTTACACATACATGCATATATTAAGGAACAATATGTTAGATTTATATATAAAATATTTATATTTGCATTAGTGCTGTCAAACGATTAATCGCATCCAAAATAAAAGTTTTTGTTTACATAATATATGTGTGTGTATTTATTATGCATATATAAATACAAAAACATGCATGTATATATTTAAGAAAAATATGTTAATGTTATGTTTATGTGTTCAATATATTTTTAGGAATATAAATTGACATAAAAATTATATATTTAATATTTAATTCACTTTTTATGTTTTTATGTTCTGTCCTTTGAGATGCATTCTATGCATGAAAGTTGCTATTTAAGTAAACTATATTTATTATTATTATTAATATTATTATTGGCCATCAGTGTACTAATATAGAAAGTTGTGGCTGATCACTGGACCACATTAATACGGTAATTGTTAGTATTATTATTTTGAAATCAATCTTTTGAATTCGTTAAATCACAATTATTTATATTTCAGAAGATTATTTTATATTTAAAAAGTGTATTTATTTCGCTTTACACTATAATATTATATCATGCAACAAATAATAAAAAAGAGTTTATAGTAATGTGTCAGAGAGTTAAAAACATTTAATGCACAACAGAAAATTATTATTATTATGATTATACAGGCCATTAGACTGATGTGGCTGATATTAATAGATCAGATTAATAATTAATGTTTAAAAATCAATAAATTAAATAATTACTTCTAAAGAACATTAACAACAAAATTGTTATATTATATTAGTTTGGCTGTGACAATTTTTACAAAGTGTCTAACCTTAAAATTTTGCCTATAATAAAAGACTTTATGTGCAATTTTATAATAATTTCTAATTTTAAATATGAAATAATCCAGTGTAATATAGTAATATAATATTGCATTGTGAAACCAATGATGATTTCTAACAAAATTGATATAGTGTAAAATATTACAATATTACCATACATAACATGTTGATATTAATCTAAACTATGACTGGAGAGTAAGTATGACAGGGGTTTATTATAACAGAGAGATGTTTTCTTGTGTTGTATTGATCAGCTTTGGCTCAAAGTGAAACAGAAAGAACATGACAGCAAGCAGAGGACAAAATGACAAACACAAGTGAAAATAAACCCAATCACAACAGATCCTGAACTCATCTATTACAGTATTACAGCAGAGATAGCGACTGTCCTTCTCAGCTGCACACACATAAACACACAAACGAGAAGCTGCGCGCGACACAATCCTGACACACATCAGAGAAGCCGCGTGTTTATGTTCAAACGCTGCATTGTTCTGATGACGTCTGATGTGAAATATGAGCGCAGCACTCACCAGACAGCAGTCAGCGCGGACAGCAGACACCAGCACCAGAATAAACCATGATAAAGAGAGAAAACCAGCGGGGCTGAGAGACCGGACAACACACAAACACTCTCCAGGAAGAGCTTCTCTCTGCTCACTGCGACTGGACTTCCGGCGGAAACTGATCTGCGTCGTCGCGCTCGTTCCTGCACGCGCGCACTGTTTAAATAAGACGAAATCGATTTATTTCACATGATAAGATGGTCAATGACGATATTAGCGTTATTATGCATGTTTGTATTTTTCAGCGTGTCGTTGTGCTGCAGTTACAGCAGTGTGCCGCGAGGAGGCGCCAGAGACTCGCGAATAAATAATTAATCAAATAAAATAATACGACAATAACAACACTTCCTCACCCAGTGTGAAGAAAGTGCAATCATCCTGTTTGTCCTCTCACATCAGAATCCAGACACATATTTGTTTAGAGCTGTTAAACGCTGCTTGATCTGTGCAGATTTCTCTCCTGATTCAGACACCGACAACACTTTTCACTGCAGGAAGTGTTATTATGGATTATAGACTCTATGTATTTGAGTTAAAAAGTCTTAACGTGGATTTGTGTCAGTTTTTGTCTTCTCCAAGTGCAGGAACTGATGGACTGAAAAAAAAACGTGCTGGTGGATACTTGTGGATATAATTGTGATGTTTGTCTGAGGCTCTCATTCTGACGGGCACAACATTCAAACTGCACAGTGCGACACTGATGCCACAGCTAACATTGTCATCCACATCTGATGCAGACACAAAACGCTTATTTAGCTTCGCAGGGCCTGAGAAGTGAACAACATTCAGCAATGAGTTCATTTTTCAGGCTGCACTGTTCTTTTAATTGGTGTTGTCCTGGTCGTTCCAACATAAGCCAGGATCCTTCTCACAGGGCTCACAGTTGTTCATGAAAACCATAAGGGATTTATTCTGATATAGTTTGATTATGGTTTATTGTCAAGGGTGTAATTGCACAGTTCTGAAACAAAACTAGAAACTCTGCATCACATGTGTGAAGCTCAAGCAAAACTCTTTCTGTTTCCCTAGAAACCTCTTTCTTCCTGGGTAGAAAGCGAAGGTGTTCATGATAGTACATGATCGACTGATCTCGCCGGGGGTTTGCGATTTCTTCCTGTGAATGGTTTCTGTTAATGATCGACTGATCCGCAGGGTTTATATTAAATTTTATGAGCAAATGTTCCTTGGTTGTATTTAAAAAATTCATTTTTATGTACAATTTTATGACCTGATGGATCATGAGTGACACCTTTAAGATTTTTTTACAAGATGTCGGCCGATGCCAAAAAGTTTCAGATGTTAGTTTGTGATGGATATGTGTGTCACTTTTATATTTTTAAATTTAAGGATATATATCATGTATATTATATTTTGAACTTGATTAAAAAAAAAAACAGTTCTGTGAAATAAACTGATTAAGTGTTTTTCAAAAAATAAAAATGTTAAAATCATGAATCAGAAGAAAGTAATCTGCTAAATCTGTGTTTACCGCGAATCATAATCCGCTAAAGATCAGGTAATGCTGATTTCACACGCAGCTGTTATTTGTTAAATAAAAATTTTAAGATAATCATAATCCGCTAAAGATCAGGTAATGCTGAAGATAAACAAAAACTAGGTGTTCTAACATTAGTTTATGAAAATGTTATTCTGAGCGCTGTTTTCAGACCATGAACTCAGTTTTTTAAGAATGTTTTTTCACGCAAACATATGTGTTCTAAGTGAATGTTCAGATTGTTTTTTTTTTAGTTGTTTTTATAAATGTTAAGTGTTTTATTGGTTTTGTAAAATTATATTTTTTTAGCATATATTTTATTTGTGATTAATTTTGATTTTTGTTATATGATTTTTTTTGTGATTACTTTTAGAAAATGATATATTTGAGACCTGCGAACATTATTTTGAACGAACATTCTTTAAATAAGTTTTAGTGGAGGTTTGCCAGAACATTCTCTGTTAGATGGGAAGAGTTTGAAATCAAGGATTTAAAGTTATTGGTGATATATATTTCAATATTGTTTGATTTGGGAACTAAAAATGTAGTTTTTGTTTGAGATCAAAGATAAAATCATGTTAAAGGGGATAGAGCATCATCTCGTCCCGCGAGCTGATCACAGTTATGAGCTTCTTCAAAATGTAGTTTTTTGTTTTTTCCCCTCTAAAATCAGTTAAATGGATTAGTTGATGTTTTATTTTACGTTGATATTATTGGAAGAAATTTATGTACTGTGGAAGTCAATAGGGACCAGAAACATTTTTCGGTTTTTCTTTTTTTTTTTTTGAAAATTCATATTTACATGAATGCATTTGGCAGACGCTTGTATCCGTTGCATTCAGTCTATATGCATTAGATCAATTCATGCATTCCCTGAGAATTAAACCTCTGTTTCTTCATTGATATTTACATGAATGCATTTGGCAGACGCTTGTGTATATGCATGATTTACTTAATAGTGTTATTTTGTTTAATGAATATAATTATTAGACAGAGAAGTTTAATGAAAAACAAGGTGTTTTATTAGAAACCCCAAACCCTGAAACACAGCGCCAGCACTGCATGACAAACACAAAACCCCAAAACAATTCAACATGTGATCACAGATATTAAATAGAGTAAAAAACAATCAGTAGTAGTACAATCACTATCACACAGCAAACCGTTTTTACTTTCAAATCCAAAATCAGTAGAACATTCGTCCTCTAAGTGCAATTTAAAACACAGTAAAGACACTAAACCGGGAGCGTCAGTAGTACTCAAGGGCTTGTGTCAAATCTAGTGTGCAATGTCGCCTATGTAGGCAGCATGCTTGATCCTCGGGGCGTGAGCAATGTGTTCAGGTTCCATCAGGCCACTGGAATGCTTACAGTTACTGGAAACGGGAACTAAAGCCCCAAATCCTGCCTCAACTTGTCTTTACACTTACTCTTCCTCTTGATTTGGCAGAAGCTCTGAAGCGGCTCTCGAATGAGGAAGAGATCAGTGAACAGACGAGTCGTGGCAGTTTGGTGTTGTTCTTCTCAGCGGTGTTAACGGCAGGAACCGGTTTGCGCTCAGACGAAGCTCCACACCTCCAGATCCCGGATGGTGAAGTCGTGATGGAGGCTGAGAGGACGGTTGCAGAAGGTGTTGCAGGAGTAACTGGAGCCGCGATACAGATCTGAATCCAGCCACAAGCCGAACGGACCCCTGAACACAGACAGACAACAGAGCATTCACATTCACATCCATGCATTTTGCAGATGCATTGCATTAAAACTATATTTGCTCAGTTCATGCATGCACAGGGAAATTCTACGTAAACTATTAATATTTAAATAATACGTTTTTTTCAGAAATGCAAGATATAAACTGTAGATATATAAAAAAATAGCAAGTTTATATCCCATAATTCAGATTTTTTTAGTTTCCACCACTGAATAAAAAACAAAAAACAATTCTGTTAAAATAAATTGAGTGTTATAAACTCAGAATTGTGGGAGAAAAGTTGCAATTACCTTTTAATTTAATTTAATTATTTTTATTAGAATTTTAATTTAATTTAATTTAATTATTTTTATTAGAATTTTAATTTAATTTAATTTAATTTAATTTAATTTAATTTAATTTAATTTAATTATTTTTATTTTATTTTATTTTTATTTTATTTTATTTTATTTTATTTTATTTTATTTTATTTTATTTTATTTTATTTTATTTTATTTTATTTTATTTTATTTTTCTGTGTCAGAAACAGGCTTCCATAGATATGAGCCTGTAGTAAAAATCATCATGTAGTTTTGTTTTCCATAAAGCAAAAGCAGAAGCAGAAACATGATGTAATGTTGTGTTTAACAGAAGAATGAAAGTCATGAGAGTGTGAAAGATGACAGTTGCTCAATATACTTTTATTACACTTCCACGTTTAGAAAGCAGAAGTGACAAATAGTAATGCAAAACAACTTTCCCTTTAGTATTATGAATGGCGGTTCACTAAAAAAATGCTTTTATTCATCAAAGACACATTAAATTGATCAGTAAAGACATTTCTAATGTGACAAATGATTTCTATTTCAAATAAATGCTGTTCTTTTGAATTTTCTATTCATCTGTAAATACTGAAAAATAAAATGTATCACGGTTTCCATAAAAAAATATATATGTTTTCATCATTGCTACTAATCAGAAATGTTTCTTGAGCAGTAAATCAGCATATTAGAATGATTTCTGAAGATCATGTGACACTGAAGACTGGAGTAATGATGCTGAAAATACAGCTGCGCATCACAGAAATAAATTACACTTTAACAGAGATTCACATAGAAAATAGCTGTTTTAAATTGTAATAATATTTTACTATTTTACTGTATTTATGATCAAATAAATGCAGCCTTGTTGAGCAAAAGAAACTCATTGTTTCAGAAACATAAAAGCGGTGCAGCCGGACTGTGATAAAGCTCTGTCATTGGTTTAATGTGTGTATTGATGAAGGACTCACCCTCCTCCTCCCATCTGCAGAGAGTCCAGGAATCCTCTCACAAAGTAGGAGTTTTCTCCACTCCAGCGGAAGATCTGCAGAGGAACCAAACACAGGTCAGAACAGGAATCCTCTCACAAAGTAGGAGTTTTCTCCACTCCAGCGGAAGATCTGAACCAGACTCAGAACCAGAACCAGAACCAGTAAATACCAGCAAATACCTGAAACTCTGGACTGAAGCTGTAGAGGAACGTCTCTCCCGTCCCGTAGCAGTAGCTGCTGACTTTGAACGGATCGGAGGAAAACGCTCCAAAAACCTGAGGATTCAGAACAACAGATTGTTTTATCAGATCAGTATCTCAGCTTGATGGTGAAAGCTACAGGATATGAATGTTTTACAATATTGCACGACACAAAAGCATTTCTGTTGTTTAGTCAGTTTGTTTATTGATTGTAAAAAACTGAAAAGCACTCAAACAATACAAAAGGGATCTAACAACCAGTGATATTTTAGTATATTTGAGATTTTATAGTTTTTTTTTTTTATTCATTACTTATAAAAAATTCTGTTTTAATTTTAATTAAATTAAAATGTTAATTAAATTTTAGGTTGATTTTTTATTCATTCTCTAGTATCTAAACAGTAGGTTTTATTAATTTGCTTTCAGTTTTACTTTTTAGCACATGAAGTTAAATTAAAAAACATTAGACACTCATTTAAAGTAAACAAAAAAAGAGAACATTTAATGTTTTTTAAATATTTTATTCATTATTTATATTTATTGTATTAATATAAACTTATTTATTTTTTATTTTTTGTATTTTTTTTAAACTTTTTTATTTATGTTTTTTTTTATTGTTTTAATTTTATTTGAGTATAGTAACCCTGCTTGCATGCATGAACTGATCAAATATATACTTTCAATGCAATGCAAGTCACTTTGTATAATTGTGTATTGTATACTTTCTTTGATGTGTGAGTTGATTTGTTTTATATTATATGTTAAATGCATTTGATCTTAGATTTAATAACACAGTAAATATGCATTGATTGTTATTTTTTGAAATACTGTTTTTGGGATTCTAATTCATACAGAGTTTAAACACAGCTGAAGTGAATTTATATAAATGCACATATTCACAGTTTGACTGATGCTGCATGTTAGAGGAATAACACATGTGCACCTGTCATCTAAATTGTTTTTTTGTGTTTGAGGAATAACACATGTGCACCTGTCATCTAACAATCCTGCCTTGCATTGCACTCTATCATAACTGCTTTAAATGCATGATTGTGGCTTTTGATGACCATCAGGACGGGTCTGTCTAACTCTCTCATCTGTCGGTATAGTGTGGTCAGGCTGGTGCCGTGCTCCGCGGTGCTGTACACCAGCTTCCAAGAGTAACCCTGCGTCCGCGCCGGGATGTGATTCATCAGCTGTGAACACACATCAGTCAATCACACCGATGCATCAGACACCTTCAGTGCATGCAATGCATATTTCAATGAATCATTTCATAAAAGCGCACTCACTTGTTCTAGATTTGTTTTAGTTGAGGATCTTTCTTTGTTTTATTATTGGTCTGTTGATAATCGGGTTGCAGAGTCTTCGGGTTCTGAAGTCTGGGGAGGGCCGCTTGTTCTGTTGCTTCACAGTAACGATCTGAAGACAAACAGAGGAGATACATGATTTAGTTAATGCGTGTGTGTTGCTTTTTTTTTTATTTTTTTTTTGTCTTCTATCAGAGCGCCACGTGTTCGTTTCCCAGTGAATCCCACACAGGGATTGAGCTCAGACTGTGTCATAAAACACGCTCTTCAAAGCTCACCTCCACAAACGGCTCGTCAGATTTATTGGCATAGTATAAGATTTTAATGCTCTGCTGCACGGGCCTCATGTTGACTGATTCTCTCTGATCTGAATCTGACAGCGGCCGTGAACAGTGTGTTTATGCAGTGTTTCTCCTCCTCACTGCTTCATCTCTCCACCCATGGGTTCGCCCCCATCTCACATTTCAACTCTACTTTCGTTTTAGAGAAAGAGCGACAGAAGAGGAAGCGTGTCACTGCTCGCAGGAGAGTTTTCGACCTCCACCCGCTGGAAAATACCTTCATTAATGAGCTCACTCACAAAACATCATGCATTTTCTGTGCATTTGTGTTGCTTTGTGTTTTGACTGGAAAAATGAATAAAAACACTCACTCCACTGATACCTGATTATACTTAATACTGAGATACTTTATTAATATTTTAACCATAATAGTATCTCAGTATATAATTGACATTTCAATAGTTGTTAGTTTGTTTTTATTTTTTTTATTTTTTATTTTTAAATTTGTTTTGTTAGATTAGAACTCTTTTTTTTTGTAAATACGTATGTAGTATTTGAATGTTATCACAATGTAAAAATATTGCATTGTCATGCTTGCTTCAGCTGAAGAAATTCTGTTTCTGGCAACTGCAGCAGCCGAAGAAAATATGTTTATCTTTTTTAATGTTTGATTTTAAGGAGAGGTTTTCTTCCTCCACCATGGGAAAGTACACTCAGTAATTCATCTTTTTAATATCTCTAATCTCTGTGATGATTTCTATTTATATTAATGCATTAGAGGAGAAAGATGAAAAAGCTGGGCACATCTCATGTTCATTGATGCTCGTTATATGTTTTTACAAATTTCTTTAGAAATATGAAATGTAATCTCACACATATATTTGTGCACCATGAAATTGCCTTTATGTCCTGTATATTATAATTTTTGAGTTTTAAAATAATCAATACGTCAAGATGAACTGCATTTAATTTAATTCTACAATCCAAATACCTCAGACTGAGTTTAAATTCAATTTTCTTGAAAAATATTTAATTTTACTCATGTGCACAAACATTCTGTCCATGTTTGTGCACATGCTGCCAACTGCTTTATCACAAAACCATATGACAACCGCCATGTGACGTCATTTTCTTTTGTGATTTCATTCAAATAAATCTTCATATTAACTGCCATGTGATGTCATTTTTTTTTGTGATTTAATTGGAATAATTGTTAATTTTTGAGGTATATTAACTGTAAACCCATTGTTGACAAACTCACCGCCAGTTTTTTGTCTTATCGATCGCGGTTTAATGATTAAGCTTTGCTACTAGCAGAGAAGTCACACTGATCAGCTGATGACAGTAGGTAGTTTTTTTTTTAGAGAATTATTTTTTTTTTAGTTTTTTTTTTTGTGTATTATATATATTTTACTGTTGTTACTCTACTATGATGTTATAATTGTTGTGTTTCATTACATGGAGCTGAATGTTGATCCTTTATGTAGTTGTGTTATCGTGTTGCATTGGTTTTATTGTTGCGGCAGCAGAAAATAAACCCAAAGCCATACTTCTGAACTGTGAGAATGCAGCATAAATGACTCACCTCCCATTTTTTGGAGGCAGTATTGCTGAGTAAAGAGTCGATCACGTCGAGCGCTTCCGGATGGACCCTGAGGAAGTCCGGCTTGCTGCTGTGTTTGCTGTAGATGGTCTCTGGAGACCACTGGACGAAGAACGTGTACAGATGATCGACTCTAAAGGGAAGCAGAAAACACGCTTGAGAACCCGAGCTTTGGTTTGCTTCGGACGCAAATCATGCAAGCGTTCACACAAACCCTAACTCAGATGCAATTCATGCATATCAACCAAATGCACTGAATCTGACCTCAGAAACTCTCGTGTGAATCACTGGACTGAAAAATGTACACTATTACTGGATGTGCATGCTTTTACAGTCAGCGTCAGACTTTAGTTACGCAATTCCCGCTTTCCCTCTGTTACTGTGCCAGCAGCACATCTGGACATGATATTCCAGCCAATTTCACATGCATGAAGGAAAAAGAAAACAATCCACAATTAATCCACATGCTTCGTAAGAAACGGTGACTGAGGCCTTAACTGGAACTCAGCAGGAAAGAGCCAAAGACTCTACGTAACGCACTTCCGAGCCTGTTCTTCACAAAGATGTCAAAAGAAGAAAAGACAGAAAGATTAGAATTTGAGAAGTGTGAATCTGAATTGAGTTTTAAATATGAGTTCAATACCAATTCATTTATTAAATATAATATAATAATATTAAAATATTAAAAATTTTTAATTTATTGTGTTTTAGTTGGTTTTTTATATTAGATTTCTGTTAGTTTTCTTGTAGTTTATTATAGGCAAAACACAAAATGCATTATTAAAAACTGCACTTGCAGACGTTACAGTTCATGCATTTTATTCCATTTTAATTCCTTAAATTACTCAAACTACACTTTTAAATATAAAGGTTTCAAAGGGTGTTTTTACAGTAAACCATTTCTGGTTCAGATTCTCCTGCTTTCATTGAAGCTCAAGATGCAAAAAAGCCAAATACTGAGTCATTTTTTTATTTTATTAAATATTAATTTTATTTTTATTTTGTTTGTATTTTTTTTTTTTATTTTTAATTTTTTTATTTTGTTTTTCTTTTTGTCATTTTTTTATTTAATAATAATTTATATAAAAATGTGTTTAATGATAATTATTAATTACATTATTATTATATTTCTTATTTATTTTAGTTTATTGAGTTTTAGTTATTTTATAGTAGTTCAAGTTAAACTAAACAACAATAAAGTTTTTTAATATTTTATTTTATTTGATCTCCATTATGTTTATTTTATTTAAAGTAACACAATTCTTTTCGGTTTTAGTTAAATATAATAACCCTGTCTCAAATTTAACTCAACGTCTGACAAAACTTGAGCATTTTCACTCAGAATTTTTGGAAACAAAGAAATAAAATAAATACAGAATTTAATTTCTTAATTTCCCCAAAGAAGCTTTCAGTGATCAGTTCTTAAAAGAATAATGTTTTATTAGTTTGATAAACATTTCAATCATTTAAAGATTCTTATTACACTATAAAGAGCCTTTATCCTCATCAGTGCTGATTAACAAGCTTTGTTATGCATGATTTGGGATTGATCAGTGATTGTCGGTGACGAAGCGTAACTTACTCTCCCACGCTGTACGCGACACCCATGTTGATCAGACGAGCTCAGACTGAAGAAGAAGATGATGATGATGAAGATGCAGGTTCATGTAAATCCACACTGACTCTCGAGATGAACGCTGTGTTTTATACCTGCATCTGAGCTGAGATAAGCTGCTTTCTCACAAAACCCTCCCAGAAGGTCCTTCAAGGCCAGTCCATTTCACAACTGGGTCAGAAGAGCGGGTCACACATTAACTTCAGCGGCGCTCCTCTGCTGCCAAAGAGATAAAGTCCTATCTAAAGTAACACCACGAGAAGGAAATATCAGCTACTTGTGAGCACATCATGTTTCATGTCAATAATAAAAACCTGATTAAACACTGTTTACTCACTGAGAGCATCAGCGGCTTGTTCTCAGCATGTGAGTCCTGCATGCACAGCCACGGACGGCTCCAAAAACACCCTTCTCTGAGTAAACCTGGACACTGAGGGAACGCTGCAGGATTTGAACATTGTGTGTGTGTGTGTGTGTGTGTGTGTGTGTGTGTGAGAGAGTATGTGTGCGTGTGTGTGTGAGAGTGTGTGTGTGAGAGTGTGTGTGAGAGTGAGTGTGTGAGAGTGTGAGAGTGTGTGTGTGTGTGTGTGTGTGTTTGTGTGTGTGTGTGTGTGTGTGTGAGAGAGAGTGATTGAGTGTGTGTGTGTGTGTGTGTGTGTGTGTGTGGTGTGAGTGTGTGTGTGTGTGTGTGTGTTTGTGTGTGTGTGTGGGAGTGTGATTGAGTGTGTGTGTGTGTGTGTGTGTGTGTGAGATGAGAGAGTGTGTGTGTGTGAGTGTGTTTGTGTGTGAGTGAGTGTGTGTGTGAGAGAGTGATTGAGTGTGTGTGTGTGTGTGTGTGTGTGTGTGACAGTGATGTGAGTGTGTGTGTGTGTGTGTGTGTGTGTGTGTGTGAGAGAGTGTGTGTGTGTGTGTGTGTGAGAGAGTGAGGGAGTGTGTGTGTGTGTGTGTGTGTGTGTGTGTGTAGTATGTGATGTGAGTGTGTGAAGTGTGATGTGAGTGTGTGTGTGTGTGTGTGTGTGTGTGTGTGTGTGTGTGTGTGAGTGTGTGTGTGAGAGAGCAAATGTGTTTGTGTGTGTGTGTGAGAGAAAGTGTGTGAGTGTGTGTGTGTGTGTGTGAGAGTGAGTGAGTGAGTGTGTTGTGTGTGTGTGTGTGTGTGTTGTGTGTGTTGTGGGTGTGAGTGTGTGTGTGTGCGTGTGTGTGTGTGTGTGTGTGAGTGTGTGTGTGTGTGTGTGTGTGTGTGTGTGTGTGTGTGTGTGAGAGAGTGATTGAGTGTGTGTTTGTGTGAGAGAGCAAGTGTGTTTGTGTGTGTGTGTGTGTGAGAGAGAGAGTGTGTGTGTGTATGTGTGTGTGTATGTGCGTGTGAGTGTGAGTGTGTGTGTGTATGTTTTAAAACAATGAGACGTTAAATAAAGAAAGTAATCAAGCAGATAGTATTCTTTTTCTGAGATTAATCAGATGCACTGTAAGCAAATGAGTGACTATATTTGTACAAACGCTTTCCACTGAAGCTCAAGATGCAAGACACTTCTCAAAATACTTTTATGATATTTTGAATCATTTTATCACATTTATTAAATATTAATTTTATGTTTATATATTTTTTTATTTGAATTTTTTTTTATTTTTTTATTTTTTTGTTTTGGGGGTGGGTTTTTTTCATTTATATATAAGTTTTAGTATTTTTTATTTATTAGTTTATTTATTTTTAATTATTTTAGTGCTTCAAGTTAAACTAAAATGAGTAATGTTGCCTTGACAACTAGATTAAAAAATATATTCTTAAAAACCAAATCTGCAAAACCACACACTAATTTTTTTTCAGTTTCATAAAATGTAACACAAAAATCTAACAGGAAACATATATCTTGATTTCCTTTATTAAACACACCAAATCAAAATGCTCTCTGATTCATCCGTGCCTCACAATAGAAGAGTACATCTACACAAATACACATGCTTGATGTGTTTCTTTTCTTTTGTACTGTGTAATACTGTAACAAAAAAAAGTTTGCTTTCAATCTTGCTTTCGTGTTTGTCATGAATTTTTCAAGCATGCACTTGAACAGAAATGTACACAAGAGCTCATGAAAGACGAGCTTTAGGTTTTGAATAACTGTGTGCATATAAGATTATGACAAAGGTGTTTGCAACATAAGACAAATGTTTGTTTTGAGATGTGTTTGTGATCTTTTGAATGCAGTGCTTCATTTTGCAAGAGATGAGAGGCATTTTGCATTTTGTGCGTGCAATTCATGTGTGAAGTTTTGGGAAAAAAAGGCAAAGTTTTGAAAATGTGTGCAAACACACACACACACACACACACAAAGCTCAGCGCTTCCATAACAGTAAAACAGATGCTTTAGGAGAAACTGAATGTACGCAGCAGGCAGGTGAAGCTGGTACAATATTAAAGGATGATGCCTTTGGGATTTACAAGAAATAGAAAGTTATCAGAATGACGTCAGAGAAGAATGAGGGCAGTTTGGCAAACCCTAATAAGACTTCATGGGAAACCACAGGTTCAAAAACTGCTAACACGCACTCTTTAGAGATAAATGATGGGCGCAGGTTTATTTTTCCAGATTACAGCCTCACTGACAGCTCTTGTGTTAAGTGGGGAATTTCTGCAAACCTACGCACACTGACAGAAAGCACAGATATCAGAAAACAACACAAACTCACACAGACCTCTATAAAAACACACATACAAGAGCTCAGATACGCATTTCTCATGAACAAGAGCATTGGAAGTGATGTGATGCCACTCAGATCACATCAGGAAAGATAAACATAACTCTGTGGAGCTCAGATACGCAAACAGTTTAATTCAGCGAAGAAGACAGATCATTCTGTGAAAGTTGTCATATGTGTGAACAGTGAACAGTTATATTCAGACATCAGAACAGAATCATTTTCTCATTTAGCAACACAGATGTATTACGAATGTATTCTCTGCTATATATTCATGATATTATTATGTGTAGAATGTTTTTGGTGATTTTAATGAATGAAAATGTATGAATTGTCACTCAAAGGACATGAAGAACATAAAGGTGTGCTTAAATTAATTACAAACCAACAGCAATAATATTACATTCATAAGAGTCATCACCTGTGAATATGAACTCCAGATCTGAATCAGAGTTAATGTCGTGTGTGAGAGTGTGTGTGTGAGGTGGGATGTATGTGTGTGTTGTTTGTGTGAGAGTGTGAGATATGAGAGAAAGCATGTGTGTGCTGTGTGTGTGTGTGAGAGTATGAGAAGTGTGTGTGTGTGTGAGTGGGTGAGAGTTTGTGTGGAGTGTGTGTGTGTGTGTGAGAGTGTGGTGTGTTGGTTGTGGGGTGGGTGTTGTGTGAGGAGAGAGAGGTTGAGAGAGAGAGAATGGAGTGGTGGGTTGTGAGTTTGTGGGGATGTGCAGTTGGTTTGTGTTGAGGAGTGTTGTGTGTGTTGTTGCGGTGGAGTGTGTGTGAGAGTGTGGTGTGTGTGGGAGAGGGTGGGGGTTGAGAAGAGAGTGGGTGTGTGCGTGTGTTTGTTGTGTTGTTGTGTATGGTGGGAAGAGAGTGAGACATGAGGATTGATTCGGGTGGGGTGTGGGTGTGAGAGGTGAAGGAGGGTGTGTGGGGTGGTGTGTGGTGTTGGGAGGGGAGTGAGAGAGAGGAAGAGGAGGGAGTGTGTGATGGTAGGTGTGTGGGAGTTGAGAGTGTTTGTGGGAATGAGAGGGAGGGGGGGGAGAGAGGAGCAGTGTGTGTGTGTTGTTGTGGATTGTGTGAGCAGGAGGAGAGAAGAGAGAGAAGAGAGAGAGTGTTTTTGTATGTGAGTGAGGTAGGGGAGAATTTGTGTATGGGAGAGGTGTGCGAGATGTGTGACAGAGGGTTTGAAGAAGAGGATGAGGAGAGCTGTGTGGTGGTTGGGACGGTGGGTGGAGGGGGAAATGAGGAGAATCAGAGAGTGTTTGGTTTTGCTAGGGGTGGTGTGATGGAGTGTGGTGAGTGATCCGGATGCAAGAGCATTCTTTTGGGGTGTGATTGTGTGTGTGTGTGTTTTTGTGTGGAGTGTGTGTGTGTGTGTGAGAGTGTGTGTGGGGGGGAGGGAGAGAGAGAGAAAGAGTGAGAGTGGTAGTGTGTGTGGTGTGTGTGTCGGGTTGTTGTGGTTGAGGTTGGTGAGAGAGGCTGGAAAAGAGCGGAGAGAGAGAGTGTGTGTTGTGTGTGTGGGGTGTGTGTGAGAGTGTGGAGAGAGGGAGAGATGGGAGAGGACGAGGAGAAGAAAGAAGAGAGCAAGAGGGTGTTGGTGTGTGTTGTGTGTGTGGTTGGTCGTGTTGTGGTTGTGTGTGTCTGTGGGTTGGAGCGGAGGGGACGGTGTAGTTGGGGGGTGTGTGGGATGTTGAGTGAGTGAAGTTTTTTTTTGTGTTTTTGTGTGGGTTTGGGGTATGTGGGTGCTTCTTGGTGCCGTGTGGTGGAGTGTGAGTGTGGGGTGGTGTGGTTTGGGGCTGGTTTTTGGAGGTTTCGCAACAAAGGATTGCGTTTGAGAGTGTGTGGGGGGTGGTGCTGGGGGGGATATGGGGAGGAGATTGGTGTGGGTCCAACCGGTTATTTTGGTGTGCTGGGGGTGTTGTGAGAGAGAGAGAGGTTGGGCCTTTTAGGTGGGAGAGCTTCTCGCCGGCTGCCGGGGGGGTGAGAGGTGGGTGGGGTTTTGGGGAGTGGTGATGGAGGTGAGAGAGGGAGAGAGTGAGTGTGGTGTGTGTGTTTGGTGTCGTGGTTGTGTTTGTGGTGAGAGAGTGTGTGAGGAGGGAGAAGGGAGAGGGTGGGTGAGAGAGGTGTGGAGGAGAAACGCCCTGTGAGGAGTTCGAAGTGGAGTGCGATTGAGAAGTGAAAAGAGCGTTGCCAGGGTTTGGGTGGTGTCAGACGGTGCGAGGTTGATTCCGGTGTGTGTGTGGGTGTGGGGATTGGAGAGAAACGAGAGAGGGAGTGTGTGGGTGTGAAAAGGTGAGTGGATGTGTGTGGGTTTGTGTTGCAGAGGTGTGAGAGAGAGGTGGAGAAGGGGAGAGGGCTGAGAGGGTGTGGTGGGATTGTGTGCGTGGGGTATGTGTGTGAGGGGGAGGAGAGAGGGGGAGAGTGAGGAGAGAGAGAGTGTGTGGAAGGGGGAGGTGTGTGGGTGTGTGTGGGAGTGGTTTGTGTGGGAGTGGGAGAGAGAGGAAAGGGAAGAGAGAGAAAAGGCATGGTGTGTGTGTTGTTGCGGGAGGTTGTGTGACTGTGTGTGGTGAGATGGGAGAAAGAGAGGTTGGTGGAGAGAGTGGTGTGTGCTGTGTGTGGTTTTGTGTGAGAGTGAGGTGTGTGGAGTGAAGGTGAGAGAAGAAAGGAAAGAGGAAGAGGAGGAGTGTGGGGTGTTATTGTGGTGTGAGTGTGTTGTGGTGTGTGAGTGGAGAGGTTGGATGATGAGAGAGAAGTGTGTGGTGGTTGTGGTGTGTGTGGGGGGGTTTTGTGGTTTTGTGTGAGGAGTGTGTGAGGCGGGAAGGGGGAGAGAGAGGGTTGGTGTGGTGTGTGATTGGGTGTGTTTGGGTGTGTGAGAGAGAGGAAAGTGAGAGTGAGATGGTGGGTGTGAGTGTTGGGAAGGGAGGAAGGTGTGTTGTGTGAGAGGTGTGTGTAGAGTGAGAGAGAGATGAGAGAGAGGAGGTAGTGTGTGTGGGTGATTGGAGAGAGAAAAGAGATGTGGAGAGGGGGTGTGAGGAGGCGGTGATGTGCAAGGGAGATGAGAGAAAGACGATAAGGAGAAAGAAGTGAGTGTAGTGTTGTGTGTGTGGTGTGTGAGTGAGAAGAGAGTGTGTGTATGGTAGAGTGAGTGTGTGGTGTGTGCTGTGTGTGTGTGTGTGTTGAATGTGTGAGAGGAGAGAGGTGGTGAAGAGTTGATTGTGTGTGGGTGTATGGTGTGTGTGGTGAGAGAGAGATGTGGTGTGATTAATGAGCTGTGATGTTGACGAGAGAGAGAAAAGTGTGTGTGTGTGGTTGTGTACTGTGTGGATGTGAAGAGAGGAGAGAGAGAGTTGGAGTGTGTGAGTGTTGTGAGTGTGTCGTGGTGGGAGAGAGCAGAGAGAGAGAGAGAGAGTTTTGTGTGCGGTGTGTGGGTGAGAGAGAGAGAGGTCGCTGAGAGAGAGAGAGAGAGTGTGTGTGCGTGAGAGAGAGTGTGTTTGTGTACAAAAAAAGTTCAGTGCTTCCATAACAGTAAATGGTTGTTGAATGATTTTGGTGTTTAGAGGGATTGCAAATTTTTTTTAGAATGACGTCAGAGAAGAACACACACACACACACACTCAAGGCCACACACACACACACACACACACACACACACACACACACGTGTAGATTTATTGTAAATCCCAAAGGCACCATCATCCTGTAACAATGTACCAGCTGCACACTGCCTGCTGCATACCTTCAGTTTCTCCTTAGGTAATATATATATATATATAGAATGTATATATGTCTGAAGAAGAATGTATGTATGTGTGAGAGAGAGAGAGTATAGTGGAAACGGAAGGCAGGTCAGGTGTGATCAGGGTCAGCGGGACAGGTCTTGATCAGCATGGCTGAGGTAGATGAGGAAGTATTTCAGCAAGCTATCTGGGTTTTAAAAAATAAATAAGTAAATATTATCATCGTCAAAAGGATACATGGCCTCGTCCCTTGAGCGAGTCGTGATTGAGGACGCGGCCTCAGCCTCAGTCGTGTTGCCAGATACACGTATTATAAGCGTCTATGTTTTTTTCTTGTTTTTTTACTCACTAGTTCAATCTTATGCGTCCTCCAGAAGTCTGCGCTCTGCAAGTGAACGACGTCTTGTGGCTCCATCCCAAAGAGGTTCAAAATCACTCTCACGGATCTTTTCCTGGACTGCTCCCAGCTGGTGGAATGACCTCCCGATCTCAATTCAAACATCCGAGTCTTTACTCATCTTCAAGAAACATCTAAAGACTCATCTTTTTCACCTGCACTTTACCAACTAATACTAGTACTTACCAGACATACATATAATTAAGGTAATAAAACACTCATATTAATAAAGATCTAAAGACTCATCTTTTTCACCTGCACTTAACCAACTAATACTAGTACAATAATAAAATATTCATTCAGCCTGTCTGATGTTTTTGTTTTGTGCAGTTGCTTCATGTTGCATATATTTTTGTTTGTTTGTTCAAGGTTAGTTTGGCCAGTAACAGAGCAAAATAAACATTTAATAAATGTAAAAAAATAAAAGTAATAAAAACAAAAAAATTGGCAACAAGTATGGGAATTGGCTCATTTGATTGTAAGATAAATAAATAAATAAATTAAATAAAAAATTAAATAAAAGATCTGTAGAACACGGAGGTAACATAATGATATGTTAAAAGTAAAACTTAAAATATGTATTGGAAAGAAAACAGGATGACTTTGAACAGCATCATTGTAAAATTGTGAGGAAGAGCTGAGCAAGTCTTGCACATGTATTTCCTGGTCTGAGAGTGACTTCCTACTTAAACAGGAAGTAATGTATACAAAAAAAAAAAAAAAGGTAGAAATATATGGATGTGAAAGGAGAATGTAAGTGTGTGAGAGTGCCAGAATGAATTATGGCTTGTACGGCTTGAATAGTTTTACTGTTATAGAGTCTCCACATGTGAATATGAAAGTGTGTGAGTATGTGTGTGTGTGTGTGTGTGTGTGTGTGTGTGTGTGTGTGTGTGTGTGTGTGTGTGTGTGTGTGTGTGTGTGTGTGTGTGTGTGTGTGTGTGATGTGTGTTGTGTGTGAGTGTGAGTGTGAGTGAGTGAGTGAGTGAGTGTGGGTGAGTGTGAGTGTGTGTGTGTGTGTGTGTGTGTGTGGCACTGCTATATTCTCATTTCAGAGACACAAAGGGTCAAGTGGAAATGCCAGTACATTTGAAATATGACTCATATGTGCACTGATTGATGTCTGCTCTCGTAATGAGATAACAATAAGCTCAGACAGAGTTTGAGAGAAAATCTGCTGAAGTTCATCTGTTTAACACTTGCTGTCATTGATTCTCAGTGCTTCTGATGACGTCAAAGACCTTTACCCTCACATCAGACCCACAGCAAAGAAATCCAATAAACCAATCCAATCATTTATGCAATATTCTTACACTTTGTTCACGTTTTCTGTTCACTTTTCCACTTTATCAGAATTCAGAATGTAGACACCTCATTATAGACTGTTTTCGATCTCTTTTTTTCTGCTACACAAAGCTCCATAATTCCACACAACACCAGAAATACAAGATAATGAAGTTGGTTGTTTGGACCCAAAGAGTTATTGGTTTATTCCAGAAACAAAGGCCTTGAATGCTATGAGAATAGGCAAGGCTATTGTACTGTGCGGTTGGGAAATGAGAAACTCTGTGGTGGTTTGTGAAAGTAACTTCAGCAGAACTGCACACGTCTTCCTGTGAAACCAGAAGAAAAGTACAGCCAACACGGAACAACCATAAACCATCATCACAAAACAAACCCAGTGGGGCAGATTTGTTTTACAGTCATTTTTTTTTTCAAAGTTGTAAATAAAACAAAGAATATAAGAGAACATTTTACTCAAATATTACTTTACTATTTCAACTTTAAAATACTTATTATTGTGATGTTTTTATCAGCTGTTTGGACTCTCATTCTGACGGCACCCATTCACTTGCAGTGAGACACTGATGCAGTGCTACATTTCTACAAACCTGATGAAGAAACAAACTCATCCTGATCTCAGATCATCTGAGGATGAGCACATTTTCAGCTTCAGCTGTTCATTTTTGGCTGAACTATTCCTTTAAGCATATAAACTGTCACATTACATGTATTTCCTAAAGTCATATTCTGAAACCTTCTTTATGGAAATGTGCTGAGGATGAATTTCAGCTGCTGTAAGCATAGTGTATTTGTCTGTAGTAAGCACCTGGTTGAACTAGATTGTAGATATTATTAGTCAATAATATGCAGAATTTGGCGCTGAACTGCAGTCTTGAACACAATTGTCCCTTGTTCTGATTTTTGACAGTATAGCACTGATGTAATCTCATTTTAATGTCTTTCAGTGATGCGATGCATTGAGTAAAGAGGTGTAAAACTTTCATTTAAGGATGTAATTGCTGGGGCTGAGGTGAGCTGTGTGTTTAATAAGTAATGATGTTGAAATTGGTCAACCTACCTGACCTACTTAATAACAGCATATACAGAATAACCGCAGTCAAATAAATCATTTGTTTCTTTCTGCGGTGAGAAGTTTCCCCGTAGATTTTGCTGTCGTCAGTGTGTGCCTACAGTAATTTCCCTTGTAATGCGGATGTAAGGAAACCACGGTAACCACAGAGCCAGATGTTGCTATAGTGATTTGTTACATCTTAAACGGTTACATTCATCTGAGGACAAAACATTTCACCAATAACAAAGGTGTCTGGATGGACAGCACAGATAAGTTCAGATGATCCAGATGTGTGGAATGAGTATAGCACAAGAGTTCCGAATAATTAGGAGGTTTTTTTTTATGTTTTTGAAAGAAGTGTCTTCTGCTCACCAAGACTGCATTTATTTGATCAAAGATACCGTAAAAAATTATGAAAAATTATTACAGTTTAAAATAACTGTTTTATCTGTGAATCTCTGTTAAACTGTCATTTATTTCTGTGATGCGCAGCTGTATTTTCAGTCTTCAGTGTCACATGATCCTTCAGAAATCATTCTAATATGATGATTTGCTGCTAAATAAATATATCTAATTATTAGCAATGTTGAAAACATTCATATTTTTTGCGGATGCATTTTATTTTTCAAGATTCACAGAAGAACAGCATATATTTGAAATGGAAATCTTTTGTTAGATTATTAATTTGTTTATTGTATCATTTTGGTAAATTTTTTGCTTTTTTTCTGAATAAAAAAAACAAAATAAAATAAAATAAATATTTACCTGAATTTTTTCATTCTTCCCTTTTTTCATTCAACAGAAATAAATGACATTTTAACAGATTTTCACATAGAAAACAGCTATTTTAAATTGTAATAATATTTCACTGTTTTACAGTATATTTGATCAAATAAATGATTCTTTAAGAACATCTTAATTCTTCCAAAGTTTTGCACAGTACTGCAGGTCCAGAATAGTGCACATGTTTTAAATTGCATGCATGCATGCTTGTTTTTTTGTCCATATTGGATGTGGTTATCTGAAACATGAGTGTTTGACTCACTGAATCAATGCCACTCACTCAGTCTGAGCGCTGGATCACAGTTTCAGAGTTAATGTTTAGCCGGCCGGATTGTGCTGCTCATGCGGCGTGTGCACAGCGTTTATCACGTACCATTAAAAGTCTGCCATGAAGCAGTTCCACCTCAATCATTTATAGACACTTCACTCCAGACAAGTATTATATAAACTCAGCACTCTGCCTATAAATCATGCATCAGCTGTAAATCCCAGCTCACGCTTCGGAAAATGCCAGTCAGTCTTTCCAAATATGGGGAAAGTGATGCATGGGTGCTTTTTACATTTGAAAAGGTGGGCAAGAGACGCCCACACTGTTTCCAACAGAGTTCAACACTGCTGCTTTACTCTAGTGACCTGATTTGGCTTCCTGTCTCAAGCCCACGGCTAACATTCAGTAGAATGCACTTTTACAAATCTTTACGATGCATCAAAGGGGAAACTGTGGAGAAGGTCAGTGATTTTAAATTCTTGGGAACATACATCTCTCAGGATCTCACATGGTCTGCCAACACCAATGCCCTTTTAAAAAAAGCACAGCAGAGACTGTACTTCTTGAGGTCACTGAGGAGAGTCAACTTGTCTGAGGAATTGCTGCTGTCTTTTTATAAGTATTATCACTTACAACATCCTGGTGTGGTTTAGAAGCTGCACTATGACTGATAAGAATGCTCTGGAGAGAGTGAGGAAGTCAGAGCAGAACATTTTAAAAACACAGCTTCCCTCACTGACCGACATTTATAGAAGCAGAAGCTTGTGTCGTGTGGCACACATAATTCAAGTTTGTTCCCGTCCAGGAAACACCTTGTTCACATTGCTACCTTCTGGGAAGTGTTACAGGGTTATTCAGGCTCGCGCCTCCAGGCATAAGAACAGTTTTTATCCAAGTGCAATAAGAGTACTAGATGCATAAATTACACAAAGGATTTTTTCAAACACTCTGGAACTGTGCAATATTTACATATGTGCAATACATATATACGCATAGTTTTTTTAGTGGTGTATTGTTTGATATATTTATCTTTCTTGTATTTTTTTTTTTTATATTTATATATACCACAAGGAGTTGCAAATTGATTTTTTTTTTGTTTTTTTTTTTTTTCTTGTATGTTTTTTCATGAATCACTTAGCATGAAATAAATGTATTTCAAATACATTTAAGTACATTTAAGTAGGGTCTATTTGAAATGCTTGTATTGTAATATTTGATAAGAATGGCTATTTGAAATGAAGAAGAGGATTTAGTATTGTTAGGTTCACAAGTTTTCAAACAGTCAAAAATGAAGGGAACCCACTTACAATGAAGGATTTTATTCACCAGCTGTCAATCTTAAGATGAGTTGATTTTATTAATGAAAGCATTGTTTATGATTACTGAGATACAGTGCTTTTCAAAGCTGAGGCTGTGTGTAATGACTGTAAAATATGTATTTCAGGAGTCTCTTGCCTCAGGACGGGTCTCTACTGAAGTCCTGGTTAAAGTCGGATCAGTTAAAGTTCAACAGGATTCGCTGAAACAGCACATTTAATGCTGCGATGAGCTTCCACAGCTTCACTCCAATCAATGTCCAGGATTTTACATGCGGTCCTGATTACCTGACTTTTACATAATCACTTTATACAAAGACTGTGCACACACCGTAAAAGTGATTTTGGAGTAGGTTTTTGTCTTTCTTCTTTGAAATTTCACATGAATTCAGTGTGAACTGCTTCATAATTTATTTTTAGTACAAAAGAGTAATTTCTAGCTCATAATTAGAGCATAATTAAAAAAGTTAATTAGTTCCAATACTTTTTAAAGGGTCGTTCACACAAAACACATTTTTTTCATAACACTGCACTGCTTTTCCATTATTTTTCTATGTAAACACACACTATATGGACACATTTAACCATTGTCTTTTGCAGGGCCTCACGCATGAAATCAAGACACATCTCATGGCCTTGCATTTTCTCCCCTTCCACTGTTTTTTTTTCAGTTTTCACTCAGAAATTGCTAGTAAATTTCATAAACAATTACAAAGAATTACACACTGAATTAAACATGGCATTTTATCCAGCGCTTAACTGGTTTGCATGAAAAATAAATAAATAAATAAATAAAACCACGCATTACTAAAGGTTTCGTAAACACTCCTCCTATCTGCCATTGGTCGGAGACACAGATAACCCCGCCCCTAACCTCATGCTATTGGCTGAGCTGGTGTTACTGGGAGATACACTTTAGAATCACTTATTTTGACTCCATAGCAACCACCCAGGCCACCCTAGCAACCACCAAAAGCTTTGCAAATACTGAAAACTTGCAATATTTACAAATTCCATTGTACAGTTCTGTAGCTGTAAGTTTACTATAACTAAAAACCTATTTATATCCATATTTATAATTTTATATTTCATGCATCTATATCCAGTGTCGGAGAAAGTTACTTTTAAAGGTAATGCATTACAATGTTGTATTACTCCCTAAAATCATGCATCTATATCCAGTGTCGGAGAAAGTTACTTTTAAATTTTTAATTTTTTGGGAGGAATACTGAATTTGTTTTTGTGTAAACGCATATTGAAATTTAGTGTGGAACTTCTCTCAACATGGCAACACAAGAGCTGTCGGTCAATAAGTAGGAAAAAAGTAATTCAGATATTTTCTTCTAAATTAAAAAGTAATGTGTTACTTTACTAGTTACTTGAAAAAAAATCTGATTACGTAACTTTAGTTATACTTTAGTTATATAAGTAATGCATGTCTATAACGCCATATTTAAAGCATTAATTTCATAGCAATATTTCCACAATTGCACAGCATTTTCTTTGTAAATGCATTTGTGTCGCCTCTGTGCAGCATTAGAAAGTCTGTGCAAATTCATATTTTTGTGATAAATAAGTTGTGATTGAGCAGATGACTGTAATGATACTAAACAATATACGAGTTTAAGAATAAAAACTTGAGTAAAATACAGATGGATTGTAATATGTATAAGTCTAACAAAGATTATAATGTTAAAAAACTAAATAAAAATAAAAGCTGTGATAGTAACTAAATGCAGAAATGAAATGAGAACAACATAATATGCAAATATTTGACTAAAGAGATGAAACTGAAGTTCAAAGAAGAGGGGAAAAAAGATGATGTGAAAAAGGATGTGAAATCGATGGAGAAAGCAAGTCTGAGTTGCATGAAGTTTATTTGATATTTTATGTCTATGTGGCAGGAAATCACCTGCTGAAACCTGCATTTATCTGAAATAAGTTGATTGCTGGAGGTTTCTAGGTCATAACAGTGCTCAGTCAGGCACAGGATGAACTTCTGGTGAACTCCTGCAGGTTTATTAGCTCTGTCTGTTCTGAATGAGCTCAGCTTCAGAGCGTAAAACATCACATACAGACTGTGAAACAGAGAACACAGACTCCTGCTGAAACAGGAGCAGGCTTGAAACATAAAAGACAATATGTGGAACATGTGAACATATAGATACTTAATGATGCACAAAATTAATAACAAATATCAATTTAATGCATCCTTGATGAATAAAAGTATTAATTTCTCTTCAGATACGGACAAAAAACAAACATGCATTTTAAAACCTGTGCACTATTCTCAGCTGACACTACTGTGCAAAAGTTTGGAATAATTAAGATTTGATCATTTTTCTGAAAAGAGTCTCTTCAGCTCTCCAAGGCTGCATTTCATTTATCAAAAACACAGAAAAAACAGTGAAATATTATTACAATTTAAAATAGCTGTTTTATGTATGAATATATTGTAAAATGTAATTTATTATTGTGATCAAAGCTGAATTTTCAGGAGCCATTGCTGCTTCATATTTTTGCGGAAATGTTTGGGGTAATTTTGTTTTTTGATTAATTTTTGTTATTTTTTGCTTTTTATTATTTTTTTTGTATTTTTTTGGTTAAATAAGTAATTTTTTTTTATAATTTTCATATTAGAATGATTTCTGAAGATCATGTGACACTGAAGACTGGAGTAATGATGCTGAAAATACAGCTGCACATCACAGAAATAAATTACAGTTTAACAGAGATTCACACAGAAAACAGCTGTTTTAAATTGTAATAATATTTCACAATTTTTACTGTATTTTTGATCAAATAAATTCAGTCTCGGTGAGCAGGAGAGACTTTTTTCAAAAACAGTAAAAGAATTTTCCAAACTACTGACTGGTAGTATGTGTATGAAATAAAATTAGAATATAATGAGAAATTAAAGAAATATAAAGGAAATATATTTTTCTGATACACTATGTTGCTTCCCTGCAGCATAAAAGGGCATACAGTAATAAAAGCTGGATTGTAGATGATGATTGTCCCACGTTCTGCACTTAAAGCCTAAGATCACGTTTCTTAAGAGCCCCATCTTGTGGTTTTCCTCTAAAACAACAACACACTTCACACAAGTTCTTAAAGGACCTTGATGTTAAAAGCTTTGCTCCATGAAGTTAATCTCTTTCTTGACTAATCCAATTTTTCAAGGTCAGAATTCCAGAACTAACCTTATTTACTCTAGTTTAATCTCAAAGGAATTTAAAAAAAACTCACCTCATATGCAACATGCAGGATTTACTGTTTGCACTCAGGCTTGCACACGCTTGAGAAAGTGTAAGTTATTATTTGTGTATATTCTGTGTGCACATCTAACATGCTGGATGCACAAGTTAAAAGGACCGGAAATTTTTCACAAGCCGTGAATTAATTGCACGCTGAACCTGTCAGCACAATTAAAGAACAGTTCACTGTTGATGCTCTAATTAGGCCCCCTGTGATTAAAGTACAAACGGCTTTAATCATTCTGACTCAGTGAATCAGGACCACATCAGTTTGTTTGCATTTTGAATCAAATCTTCACCATCATCTATACTGTACACTAGTGTAATCTTAAAACCAAACGAGTAGGTCAAACTCATTATGTTCGTTTGACAAAGGCTTTCTATGGCTGATTAGAATTATCCAGAAAATCTCTAATCTATTGCAACAGCCTAGCAAACACTTGTCAACAGCTTAGTGATTGTCCACATCATTTTGAACTCATGAATGCATTGGCAACTTTATTTACAAGGCTTCTGCTATGAAACACTGTAACTTGCAATTCTGAGAAGTCAGAATTATGAGATATGAACTTTTTCCTTACAATTCTGAGTTTATATCTCAAATCTCTGACTTTGCAATTCGCAATTGAATTTATATTTTGTAATTTATATTTTTTTTCTCACAGTTCTGAGTTTATATCACTCAATTTAGATTTTTTCGCAGTTATGAGTTTATATCTCACAATTATGACTTTTTTTCTCACAATTGAATGTATATTTGCAATTGAGTTTTTTCTTGCATTTCTGAGTTTATATCTCACAATTATGACTTTTTTTCCCACAACTCTGAGTTTATATCTCATAATTGAATTTATATTTTGCAATTGAGTTTTTTTCTGCAATTCTGAGTTTATATCTCATAATTGAACTTCTATTTCGCAATTATGACTTTTTTCTCACAATTTAATTTATATTTTGCAATTTAGTTTTTTTCTCGTAATTCTGAGTTTATATCTCACAATTATGACTTTTTTCCCAGCAATTCTAAGTTTATATCTCATAATTGAATTTCTATTTCGCAAATGACTTTTTTTCTCACAATTTAAATTATATTTTGCAATTGAGTATTTTTCTTGCAATTCTGAGTTTATATCTCACAATTTACATTTTTTTTTTTTCTGTTTTTATTTTTTATATTTATTTTTTTATTTTATTATCTGTGTTTTTTTTCCCCACAACTCTGAGTTTATATCTCATAATATGACTTTTTTCGAGTTTATTCTGAGTTACACTTCTTGCAATGTTTTTTTTTCAAATTATTATTTTTTTATATCAAAATTCTGACTTTTTTTTTTTTTTTACAATTCTGACTTTTATTTTTTTTTTTACTTTACTCACAATTCTGACTTTTTTTCTTGCAATTCCGGTGTTATTACACAACTCTGACTTTTTTCCTCAGAATTCTAAATTTATATCTCAGTAAAAAAAATTCTCACAATTATGAGTTTATATCTCACAATTCCGACTTTGCAATTTAATTTATATTTTGCAATTTCAATTTTTTTTGCAATTTAGATTTTTTCTCGCAATTCTGAGTATATATCTCATAATTGAGTTTTTTCTACATTTATATCTCACAATTGAAATTTTTTCGAAATTCTGAGTTTATATCTTACAATTATGACTTTTTTCTCGCAATTGAATTTAGATTTTGCTGTTGAGTTTTTTTACTCGCAATTTAAATTTTTTATTTTTATGATTTTTTTTTGTTATTTGTATTTTGATTTTTCGAATTTCTGTTTTTATTTTTCGAGGAATTCTGAGTTTACAATTCTAACTTCATTAGCAGTTTATATTTTTGACTTCACTCACTATTTTTTATTACTATTTTCATTTTATAACTCAGAATTTTTTTTATGAGTTTTGTGTTTTTATTTCTAACATTGAAATTAATTTTTTCTCAGAATTGTGAGAAAAAAAGTCACAGTTACCTTTTTTATTTTTTAATGTCATGGAGGAAACAAGCTTCCATATTCTGCTACATAAGCTTCCAATTTTAAATCTCTTTTCAAACTGCATCATATTCAAATCACACAAGGCCTAACCTCACAGAATCTTCTAGTTAAACTCGACTTTGTCAAGGCAGCGTTCAGAGATGTCAAGTTGCCTAGTAAATGCTGATGTTTGTCCTTTCATCAGTGATTTGTCCATAAGTCTTTGAGCTTTGGAATGCCGTTGATCTGCTCCCATATTGAACTCAGCATGAAGTTTGCTCAGACTTGCTTTAGGGATTGTGTTTGCCAGCGAGAGAATTCATTTTGGCAGATATAAGCTGTTTTTTTCCATGCTAAGGAGACTTCAGTAACCTTATCTCCACGGGAGGTACCTATGAGAAAAACTATTTAACACCCCTCACCAGCGAGGGGATGGCATTGAGCTATTTGGAAGCTCCTCACAGCAAATGGTAGGTCAATTTATTTCTTTTAAAAACCCCTTACTCTAAGAATAAGAATATGTCAGTCTTCATCTCATGTCTCTGTTTGCTCTCCACAGATGAACAGCATTACTTTAGTCTGTCTTCTTATGTGCACAGGAGTGTCTTCCTTCAGATTTGAGGAGTTGACACAATATGTGAACAGCCATGAAGAGGAATTTATCGAGGTATTTCTTTTTTGGGATGTTATGAAAATATCTGTCTGCACTAATTCAGTTAAGGATGGCATTACACCGCTGTGATAATCTTGTGTCCAAACTCAATGACAACATGCATCTGCTATAGTGACATCATCACGACTCGTTATTGATGTATCTTATCTCTGCAGAAATGCAACACAATCAGTTGCAGATTGTAGAAAATGCAGTTGTTTATTTGAGCTCAGATAAGACGCCTCTCTTTTTCTCTGATGGTTTAGTGTTGTCAGCGCAGGCTGTTGATGAAGAAAGAGTCTTCCACACGACACGCAGATGAAAATATATTTTATCGTGGCCATGAATTACAAATTTGTCCCCCTTTTTTATGAATCCATTCCCTCATTTTATTTGAATCATGGCCATGATTTACTATTCCTTCCCTCGTTTTAGGAAATTGTTCCCTCGATTTAGTAATTAGATCTTTTGTTTTAGTAAATTGTTTCCTAATTTTAGTAAATCGTTCCGTAATCATTCCCTCGTTTTATTAAATTGTTTCCTAATTTTAGTAAATTGTTCCATAATTTTAGTAAAATGTTCCTTCATTTTAGTAAATTGTTCCCTAATTTTAGTAAATCGTTCTGTAATTTTAGTAAATTGTTTCCTAATTTTAGTAAATTGTTCCATAATTTTAGTAAATCGTTTCATAATTTTAGTAAACTGTTCCCTTGTTTTAGTAAATTGTTTCCTTATTTTAGTAAATTGTTCCCTCGATTTAGTAATTAGATCTTTTGTTTTAGTAAATTGATTCTTAATTTTAGTAAATTGTTCCTTTATTTCAGTAAATTGTTTCCTAATTTTAGTAAATCGTTGCGTAATCATTGTTTTGTTTTTTAGTTATTTTGTTTTTTAATTTTAGTAAATCGTTGCATAATTTTAGTAAATTGTTCCCTTGTTTTAGTAAATTGTTTCCTAATTTTAGAAAATCGTTCCGTAATCATTCCCTCGTTTTATTAAATGATTATTCTTAATTTTAGTAAATTGTTTCCCTCGTTTTATTAAATTGTTTCCTAATTTTAGGAAAATCGTTCCGTAATCATTTCCTAATTTTAGTAAATCGTTGTGTAATTTTAGTAAATTTCCTAATTTTGTTTTATTAAATTGTTTCCTAATTTTAGTAAATCGTTCCGTAATCATTCCCTCGTTTTATTAAATTGTTTCTAATTTTAGTAAATCGTTTCCCTTGTTTTATTAAATTGTTTCCTAATTTTAGAAAAAAATCGTTCCTAAGTAAACTCTTCCCTTCCCTAATTTTAGTAAATTGTTCCCTCGTTTTATTAAATTGTTTCGTAATTTTAGAAAATCGTTGTGTAATTTTAGTAAACTCTTCCCTTGTTTTAGTAAATTGTTCCCTAATTTTAGTAAATTGTTTCTTAATTTTAGTAAATTGTTCCATAATTTTAGTAAATTGTTTCATTATTTTAGTAAATTGCTCCCATGTTTTTGTAAATAGTTTCCTAATTTTAATAAATAATTCCTTTATTTTAGTAAATTGTTTCGTAATTTTATTAAATTGTTCCCTTATTTTAGTAAAATATTCCCTTGTTTTAGTAAATCGTTTCCTCGTTTTAAAAGTAATAAAACAAGGGAACAAACTAGTACAATGTGCCCATGATTGACTAAAACGAGGAAACAGATTATTGCGTTAATATTCATTCAGTCCTTCCTCGTGTCATTCCTGTTCAGATTCAGTTCAGGTTGACGCCGGTTCTGTAATTCTCAGTTCTGCTGACCCCTGGCCTGTATATTCTGTCTGTTTCAGACTCTGAGACAGTGGATCGCTGTGGAGAGCGACTCCAGCGATGTTACGAAGCGATCCGACTTACACAGAATGATGGACATGACGGCAGAGAAACTCAGACTCATTAGAGGAAGTGTGGAGATGGTGGACGTCGGGACGCAGGCGGTCAGATAATGAGCTTTTCTTACTAGCTGTAACCTTGATTAGAACAGCTTCACTATTAAACTATTGACATCGAACAATATTAACCGTGGTGTCCGTCTCTTGTACAGCTGCCCAATGGAAGCAGCATCGCTCTGCCCAAAGTGGTCACAGCTCGGTTCGGTGAAGATCCCAGCAAACGCACCGTCTGTGTTTACGGTCATGTGGATGTCCAGCCGGCCAAGAAAGAGGACGGATGGGCAACAGAACCTTACGAGCTCACAGATATCGACGGTATCCCTGAACCTGTCTCATTTCAGTATTATAAGATACTAAAATAGTTCTGTTAATATTTTAATTTAACTTTCTTCGGATATTTTGTTTTCACTTTAATTTTATTTAAAGTTTTAGTCATTTTGTTGTGTTTTTGTTACTCATTAGCTTTTTTTTGTCCATATGCAATATGAAACTAAATGTCTATATAGTTTTTAATGAATTTTTATCTGTTATATTTCATGACCTTGATTATATTTTATAATATATTAGATTTCCTGTGTATACGTTTTAGTTATTTTAGTACTATTTTATATTATTTTTTTTTATAATTTATTTGTAAAATTATATATATTTTTGTTAGTAGTATTTTTATTTTATTATATTTTATTTAAATTTTTTATTTCAATTAACTTTTATTTTATTTCAAGTAACACATCTTTTATATCTTTATATTTTGTTATTTTAGTGCCGAATATTCACATCTTTTATATCTTTATATTTTGTTATTTTAGTGCCGAATATTACATTTATTTTTTTAAATAATCTATTTTACTTAAAGTTTAATTTTGTTTCAAGCAACAAAAATGTTTGATATTTTAGTGCTAAACGTTAATAAGAAAATGAGAAGTTTTGCATTGATGATAAGCTGAAATAAATGTTTTTTTTATATATATCTTATTTTTCTTTGTTTTTTTTTTATTTTTATTTTTTTTTTTTTAGTTATTTTTTGTTTTTTTTTTTTTTATTTACTCATTTTATGGTTTAAGTTTTGCCTGTAACCTAGTTCCTTTAATTGCATGTTTTTAGCTTTAGTTTTAGTTTTCACAGCTGTGATAATTCTGCCACAAGTCTGTCAGTAACAGCAGATATTTGCCAAAAGAGCTTTTTACCCAGCAGTGAAAAACTGTCTAACAGTTTGATTTTCTGGCCTGTAGGAAAATCAGATGATAATATGATTATTTTATTTGTAGGAAATCTCTATGGAAGAGGAGCATCTGACAATAAAGCGCCGGTGTTGGCCTGGATCCACACGGTGGAGGTCTACAAAGCCCTGAACATCGTAAGACACAATGAAATCAAAAGAAATGCAAACGGTTTCATACTGAGTTTCTGTTCAGGGCTTGACTGTGTTTGTTACAGGATCTGCCGGTGAACGTTAAATTCATCATTGAGGGAATGGAGGAGACCGGCTCTAACGGCCTGGACGACATGATTGTGGCTCAGAAAGACTCGTTCTTCTCAGATGTGGATTATATCATCATCTCTGACTGTGTTTGGCTCAGTAAACGTCCGGCGCTGACCTACGGAACCAGAGGGAACTGCTACTTCTTCGCCGAGGTCCAGAGACCAAACCATTCACATGCGTTTAGTTTTATTACAGCAAACCTTATATTTTATACATCTGCATGAGCCTTGTATTATGGTAAAAATCTGGGTGAGGTTGTTATGTTGCAGGTCAGATGGACCCTAATTAGATTCAATACAATTCGCCAAAAATCACACTGTGAAAAGAAAAATTATAAAACAGGTAAAATCAATAAATCGTTAAGATTTAGTTTTTAAACATTACAAAAAATAAATAAAAAAATAAAATATGTATGGTTTTTAAAAATGGATTTAACTCTTACTTTTTTTGTAAAAAAAAACAATTTTTAAAATTTTAAAAAATTATTAATTTTTTTGTAAAAAAAAACAAGGTTACTATAGTTAACTAAAACTAAACACACACACACACACACACATAACACACACACACACACACACAATATATATATATATAACGAAAAGTTATATATATACTATGTATATACTACGAAAAATTTAAAAAAATATATATACAACAAAATTCTTAAAACGTACTAAAAAAAATAAAAAAAATAAATAGAAAACAAAAATATTTAAACCATTAAAAAAAACTATAATATTATTTAATTTATACTAAAATACAGCAACACTGGTTCGATTTCCAGTGAAATTAACATGAATGAATGCAGTGTATATTTCATTGGATAAAAGCATCTGCTAAAAGCATAAATGTAAATGTAATAACTCTCAGAGTTTAGGTGGGAAACTAACCTGACAAAATAAATAAAAATTGGTTCAGTTCAGCAGCTTTTAACCATGAAATATGCGGCCAAATTGACTGGTTAACAATTATTTCCAACAACTCAAAACTCAATGTGGGTTAAACTGATTTGCAACATAAATTATGAAGTTATGCATTAAGAGTGTAACCCGTATAATCAGTCGCTTCACTTCATGATCTGAGAAGTGTTTTTGGGTTTAGATGAACAGCAACACCGTGTTTCTCTCATGATGACGCAGGTCGAGGGACCCAAGAAGGATTTACACTCTGGGGTTTATGGAGGAACAGTAATGGAGCCGATGACGGACCTGATCGGCATCTTAGGTGCTTATTAACCTCTGAAAAAAATTCAACCAAAAAAGTTATAGAGGTTTAAGTTTATGAAAATGATTTATGAGCAACTTTTTATATAATATATATATATATTTTATAAAACATGTTGAACACAACAATTGCTAGAAAATCAAAGCCATAAATCTAAACAAGTTGTGTTCCAAATTTGAGGTTGATATTTTAAAAACCCTTTTCGACTCTTTACTGTTCCAGATGTCATATGAAAAACATAAGTTTTGTTCCTCAGACAAACTCATCAGCCCCAGCGGGAAGATCCTGATCCCCGGCATTAGAGAAGCGGTCGCGCATCTGTCTGACGAGGAGTGGAAGATGTACCAAGACATCGAGTTTGACCTGGAGAGCTACAAGCGTGAGATCGGTCTGAGCCAACTCATGTACAGCAACAAGGCAAGAACAGCTCGAGTCATAAACCCGTAAAATAACAGAAAAACTACTGCCAGCTCATTACACATGACATTATCCAGTCATTGTACGGACAACTCTAAAACACAATGCAATGAAGTGTGAAATTAAAAATACTGGTAAAACACCTGTAAAATCTAAATAAGGAAAATTTCCCTCAAATGATATAATATATTATGCACTATTTTTACAGATTTATTTTAGAGTGTATGAGAGAGTGTGTTTGGAAATTTAGGGTAATTCATGTATTTTCTTAATTCTTCACTCCCTTCAGGCTGACATGCATTTATTTTATTAGTTTTTGTTATTTTAGGACTGTAAATGAAAATGAGAAATGCTGCTGAGCTAGCTGAAATAAGACAAGTTGTTTTATATTTAATTTTTATTTCAGTTTATTTATTATTCATTGATTTTTTTTTATGGTTTAGTTTATTTTAGTAAAGCCGAGTTGAGTCTAGCTTTATTTAGAACTAAACATTAAAGTAAATGACTAGCTGAAGTAAAATAAGATTAACTTTGTTATATTTTATTTCAATTAAAGTTTTTTTTTTCAAGTAATATTTCTTTATGGTTTCAGTTTATTTTAGTACTGTAAAAATTAAGCTAAACGAAAATGAGAAATGTAGCTTTGACAGTTAAAATAAAAAACAAGTTTAATTTTATTTAATTTATTATTTTTATTTGAAGTAACCAAAATGTTTGTGTGTGTGTGGCTTTTGTTTTAGTTAATTAGTGCTAAACGTTAAACTAAACTAATAACGTTGCCTTGATGACTAGCTCAAAATAAAATAAATGTACGTTTTTTTATTATTTATTTTATCTCAATTAATGTTTATTTTATTTCAAGTAACAAAAATGTTTTTTACAGTTTTTAGTTTAAGTTATTTTAGTACTAAATGATAACTAAATGACAGTCTGAAATAAAATGTTTTATTTCAGTTAAAGTTTTTTCTTCAAGTAATAATTGATAAGAAATTATAATAAGTAATTTATTTCAGTATTAAAATTTAAACTAAACAATGCTTACCCTGGAATAACATAAAACTACCAAATTTTGCTTAATCGCAGCATTTAATAGCAATCACAGTTTAATTTATGTCTGTAACTTTTTGACTTCAATTGCAAGTATTTAGTTTAGACTTTGGTTTTAATGTCTTTTTATCGTCAAAACTGAAATAACATGAAAATTTCTCAGACATGATCTTTTTTCCACCAGTACACTCTTAAAAAGAAAGGTGCTTAACCGGTTCTTCACGGCGATGCCACAGAAGAACCATTTTTGGTTCCACAAAGAACCATTCAGTCAAAGAAGCATCTATTTCTTACTTTTTTATACTCTGAAGAACCTTCTTTCCTGCAAAGAAGCTTTTGTGAAACAGAAAGGTTCTTCGGATGTTAAAGGTTCTTTATGAAACCATTTAGACAGAAAAAGGTTCTTCTATGGCATCGTGAAGCACCTTTATTTTTAACAGCAGATATTTGTCTAAAAAGCTCTTTGCCAGCAATAGTATAGCAAGCACAGTAACAATGCAAGCAAAAAGATGACAGTTTTTTTAAGGAATAGCTCCTCACTTACTCAATATTCAAGCTCTGTGCAAGGAAACCCATGGAAAACATGTTTTGCTCCATCAGGTGGATCTTCTCGCCCATCGCTGGCGTCACCCGACTGTGTCGATCCACGGCATCGAGGGCGCTTTCTCCTCGCCGGGCACCAAGACGGTCATCCCGGCCAAAGTCATCGCCAAGTTCTCCATCCGCCAGGTTCCTAACATGGATCCAGCCATGGTGGAAAAGCAGGTGAAGCAGATGAAGCTCATTTTAATGTGTAGAAATGACTGTTCATGTTATAACATGTGCTGTTTAACCGTTAGGTGACTGATTATTTACACTTAGTGTTTGCGAAGCGCAAGAGTCCCAACAAACTCAACGTCACGATGGTCATCGGAGCCAAACCTTGGCTGGCCGATCCCAAACATCCGCTGTATGAAGCCGGAAAAGCAGCGGTCAAGAGAGGTCTCGCACATTTTCTTTATTAAGTTCTAAGTGATAAAACAGCATTGCAAATGATCTCTAACTTTTGTCTTTTGTTCAGATTTTTTAAAAATACTTGCAAACAACTTAGAACATGTTTAATAATATTTTTCCTTTTAAACAAACCAAGTTCCATATGGAGAAAAGATGCATGGGAAAAACCCTTCTGAACCCTTCTATTTCAATTCACAAAGCAGAAATCAAAAGGGAATTTGCACACAAACCAAGATTTATTAAAGAGTGTTATTTTAAAATCATTGAGATATTACATTTTTATTAATATTTCGAATTCATTTTTTTGTCATTTTATTGCATGTTTTTGTCATTTACAGAGAAAAAAAAATTCTATAATTTTTTTTCATTAATTTTTATTTATGAGTTTTAGTTATTTTAGCACTAAATGTTAAACTAAACAAAAATGAGAAATGTTTTCTAGGCAAGTACCTGGAATAAACTATATTTTTATGTACATCTACATGAATTTTATAATGAGAAATTAGAAACTGCAATAATAAATATTTAATAATATTAATACTGTTTTATTTCAGTTCATGTTTATTTTATTTCAAGTAATGAAAATGCTTTTAATGGTTTAAAGTTTTCGTTAATTATAATAATCTTAAAAAATAATAAACTTTTTCACTTAAGATTTTCATATAAAGTGGTTTTCAAGTAAAAAAGTACAAAAGTGTATAAATAAAAAAGTGAGATTTCAAGTAAAAAAGTACAAAAGTGCACAAACAAAAAAGGGAGATTTTGAGTTTTAAAGTAGTGAAGTACAAAAGTGCACAAACAAAAAAGGGAGATTTCAAGTAAAAAAGTGCACGAACAAAAAAGTGAGATTTAAAGTAAAAAAGTGCACGAACAAAAAAGTGAGATTTAAAGTAAAAAAGTACAAAAGTGCACAAACAAAAAAAGTGAGATTTAAAGTAAAAAAGTACAAAAGTGCACAAACAAAAAAGTGAGATTTAAAGTAAAAAAGTACAAAAGTGCACAAACAAAAAAGTGAGATTTCAAGTAAAAAAGTACAAAAGTGAACAAACACAAAAAAGGGAGATTTCAAGTAAGTAAAAGTACAAAAGTGCACAAACAAAAAAGTGAGATTTAAAGTAAAAAAGTACAAAAGTGCACAAACCAAAAAGGGAGATTTCAAGTAAAAAAAAAGTACAAAAGTGGACAAACAAAAAAAAGTTAGATTTAAAGTAAAACAAGTACAAAAGTGCACAAACAAAAAAGTGAGATTTCAAGTAAAAAGTACAAAAGTGCACAAACAAAAAAAGTGAGATTTAAAGTAAAAAAGTACAAAAGTGCACAAACAAAAAAGGGAGATTTCAAGTAAAAAAAAGTACAAAAGTGCACAAACAAAAAAGTGAGATTTAAAGTAAAAAAGTGCATGTACAAAAAAGTGAGATTTAAAGTAAAAAGAGTACAAAAGTGCACAAACAAAAAAAGTGAGATTTCAAGTAAAAAAGTACAAAAGTGCACAAACAAAAAAGTGAGTTTTAAAGTACAAAAGTGCACAAACAAAAAAAGTGAGATTTCAAGTAAAAAAGTACAAAAGTGCACAAACACAAAAGTGAGATTTCAAGTAAAAAAGTACAAAAGTGCACAAAAAGTGAGATTTAAAGTAAAAAAGTACAAAAGTGCACAAAAAAGTGAGATTTCAAGTAAAAAAGTACAAAAGTGCACAAAAAAGTGAGATTTCAAGTAAAAAAAGTACAAAAGTGCACAAACAAAAAAGTGAGATTTAAAGTAAAAAAGTGCATGAACAAAAAAGTGAGATTTCAAGTAAAAAAGTACAAAAGTGCACAAAAAAGTGATATTTCAAGTAAAAAAAATAGAATAGTGCACAAACCAAAAATTACATTTCAAGTAAAAAAAATAAATAAAATAAAATAAAAAACAAGTGCAAAACATAAAAAGTGAAATTTCATGTAAGAAAAGTACAAAAGTTCACAAAAAATACAAGTAAAAGAAATGTTACTTGAAATAAACATTAACTAAAATAAATTATATGTATTTTTTCTACTTTGAAAAATACTTCTGTAAGCAGGATTCATAAGAGCAGTAAGACGTTGAGCTTCACCTGTGTCTCGTAGTGTTTGCCGTGGAGCCGGATCTGATCCGTGAGGGAGGCACGATTCCCATCGCCAGAAGCTTCCAGGACGTCACAGGCAAGAGCATCATCATGCTGCCCATCGGAGGCTTCGACGATGGCCTGCATTCACAGAACGAGAAGATCAGCAGGTCTCTGGAGCTTCTGGAGTCTGTTAGAGAGCTGCTCATCACGCACAATCATTCACTGTTTCATCACTTATTTTTCAGATACAACTACATGGAGGGAACCAAGCTGTTCATCGCCTTCCTGCATGAAGTGTCTCAGATGGAGAAGCACTGATATGAAGATCTTCTGCTGCTCTCTGGAACAAACAAACATCTCCATTACTACTAACAAATATATCTCTCTGTGCTGATGCATATTTTGATGGATTAATGATGCTGGAACAAATTAAACAAGTGTTTTGCAATGCACGTGCAGTGGTTTTATTTGCATTAACTTAAGAGGCTGCATTTTTTCACTTTGTTATGTCTAGTGTCTAGTGTTATGTTATGTCTAGTGACTTGTATTATGTAAGTGTGCTTTCTGCTAAAACAGGAAATGCATTGCGTTTTAAGGTTGCCAGATATTCCTTCATAGTCATAAAGGTTCAAACCATGTTTAAAAAGTATTCTCATAAAAACATTATCTTTACTGTAATAAATGTGAATTAATTAATTTGAAGTGCACGGCATGACACATTTTTAAAATAATGTTATTCAACATTTTTTAATTATTTATGCTGCGTTGCAAGGTGAATATAACACAGCACGATTACATACATGTAATTAAATAATGTATATAAAATTAATAAGTGTAATAATATACACTACCAGCTCAAAAGTTTTTGAACAGTATAATGTTTTTTAAAGAATTCTCTTCTGCTCACCAAGCCTGCATTTATTTGATCCAGAATACAGCAAAAACAGTAAAACTGTGAAATATTTCTATTTAAAATAATTTAATATATATTCTATATATATATATATATATATATATATATATATATATATATATATATATATATATATATATATATATATATATATATATATATATATGTGTGTGTGTGTGTGTGTGTGTGTGTGTGTGTGTTGTGTGTGTGTAAATATATTTCTATTTAAATATATTTTAAAATGTCATTTATTCCTGTGATTTAAAAGCTGCATCATTACTCCAGTCACATGGTGCTTTATATATATATATATATATATATATATATATATATATATATATATATATATATATATATATCTATATATATATAAACATTTATTATTATTATTATGTTGAAAACAGTTGAGTACACCAGTCACATGGTGCTTTATATATATAGAAAGTTCAGAAGAACAGCATTTATCTGAAATAGAAATCTTTTATAACATTATAAATCTCTTTATCATCACTTTTGATCAATTTAAAGCATCCTTGTTAGTATGTAATGTTATAAAACGTTTTATTTCAGATAAATGCTGATCTTTGGATCTTTTATTAAAGAATCATAAAAAATGTACTCAACTGTTTTAGATAAGTTTGATAATAATAATAATAATAATAATAATAATAATAATAATAATAATAATAATAAATGTTTATGAGCAGCAAATCAGCATATTAGAGTGATTTCTGAAGATCATGTGACACTGAAACCTGGAGTAATGATGCTGAAAATTCAGCTTTGATCACAGAAATAAATTACATTTTGAAATATATTCAAATCAATAGAAAGCAGTTATTTTAAATAGTAAAAATATTTCACAATATTACTGCTTTGCTGCATTTTGGAACAAATAAATGCAGGCTTGGTGAGCAGAGGAGAAGTATTTAAAAAACATAAAAAATGTACTGTTCAAAACTTTTGACTGGTAGTGAACATAAAACGAGTAAGTATGATATAACACAAAATCGAAAGTGTCCGGATGTCGCTTCGCTGAAGACGAGGCGCGCTCCGCTGTATTTCCGCGGATCTGGCAACCCGCGCTGTCAGCGCTCAGGCGAGGAAGCTGCTCATTAATGTGGCTTCAAAATCTCACCAATGCTTCATCACAACTAGTCCTTTATTAGCTGTAGACACTGCTCAGCGGGTGGTTAAAGCATCGAAATCGACCACTGCAGGCACAGTTAGGTTTCAGAGTAAATATCGCGTTATCGAGCTGCGCAGAGAAAAGGCCAGACAGACTCTGAGGTAAGACGATATTACTCACTTCACCGATCTACGAGGCTGATATGTGTTTCTTTTTAAACAAACCCTGCTTTAAACAATCTGCAGTAAGCAGTAAGTTGCTGACTGCTGTCAGAAGTGTCAGGTTTTGTGTGAAAGTGGAGTTTTGAGGTGTCGCTAGTCGGCTAATGCTAATTGTTTATGTTTTGGTGATCGCGTCAAACTAGCTGACAGTCAGATTAATCACATTATAATTCAGATAAATGCTTTTATGTGCTATGAACTCTCTTAATAAGTCTGATTATAAAGATATATAAGGCCTGCAGGTGAACAGGGTAAAAATGAACTAATAGATCTCGACATACTTCTCCAGTTTTTAACATTACAGATGTTCTGAAATTAATATTGATTGATGTTCTTAGCATAGATTTCCAGAACAGGAATCTGAAAATTGTATAAAATCAGGTTAAACATTTTTTATTTTTAATTTTTTTAATTAATTAATTTTTATCGCTCCATGAATCAGAAAATACTGTCAACAGACAGAAAACGAACACATTTTCGACGTTTTTAGGAGTAAAATGTCATATACATGTGGAGAAAATTGAGAAAAAACGTACTGTCTTTAACCCTTTAACTGTCACCCCCATCTTTTTAAAATAGGCATTAAAGTGCACTATCCAAACTTAAATTGTTGTATTTTATGAACACTTTGGAATATAGACCTAAGGTTGGTCTCTTTTTAAAGAAGAAAATTAGGAAGGAATTTTTCTAATAATTAAAGTATCAAAAAGTTATACAAGTTTAAATGTACTGTAAATAAAATGCACTATATTAATTTTATTTTATTTATTATAAATATTTTACATAACAGGTTTTACTCTAAAATGGTATAAAAATTAAAGCCTTGTGTCTAAAAAAGTTATGTTCCAAATTTGAAAGGTGATATGAAAAAAATGGAGGTTCCTGTGAGATTTTATTCAGGTCATGTCATACCACAAAACAGCCACCGGGAGCCATCAAAACTCCCTTTGAATTTTGTTTAATGAATTTTTCCCTAGATTTCTCTGTACAGTTTTACTTATATTGTCAATTTTACTTCAATACTCAAAATAACCACCAAATATGGAATCCTGAGACTTTTGTTGCCAAGATTATAAAAAGTTTTGAGAAAAAAAACCTTGTGAAAAGCCAAATAGCGTTAAAAATCTCAAAATTGGCAAGTGCATTAAAAACCATGTGTTTGCCTCGGGTGTCTAGACTTAGATCTGACACAAAAAGTGTGTTTAAAATAATCAAACCTGTAGTCCTCATACATATGCATTGACAATAATTATGAAAATCAACAGAAAGACAACTAACTTCCGGTTTTCTCCAGAATAACTCGGTGTGCTGTACTCGTCTGTTCAGAGGTTGTTCTGCTTGTGTTCCAGAAGCTCGGCCTCTCCGAGAGGCTTGGGTTGAAGCACAGATGATCGCAGATCTTTGGCACCCTGATGACGTGCTGTGAGACCATGTCCCTGCGGAACGTCACGAGTGATCTCCTGCGCCGCCAGATCCGGGTGAGCAGCGTCTGTCAGCAGCTTGTCAAAGAGTGCAGACACTGAATATCTTGTACAGTGTAAATGGAAATACCTCATGCATTCAGATGTAGGGCTGCCCATTTTTCTGGTCGACTAGAAGTCGTTCATTTGAAGCATTAGTCGACTAATTGCACGTTTATTAATAAACCATTTGTGTCCCTGCAGCACAGAAGCAGTCATCAGTAGCACAGGTATATTTGTAGCAATAGACAACAATACATTTGTATGAGTCACAATTATACATTTCTCTCTTTTATGACAAAAATCATTAGGATATTAAGTAAAGATCATGTTCCATGAAGATAATTAGTAAATTTCTTACCGTAAATATATCAAAAACTAATTTTTGATTAGTAATATGCATTGCTAAGAACTTCTCATTTGAACAACTTTAAAGATGATTTTCTCAATATTTAGATTTTTTTGCTCCCTCAGATTCCAGATTTTCAAATAGTTGTATCTCAGACAAATATTGTCCTCCTAACAATCCACACATCAATGGAGAGATTATTTATTCAGCTTTCAGATGATGTATACATCTCAACTTTTAAAAATTGACCCTTATGACTGGTTTTGTGCTCCAGGGTCACATTTAAATCATAATTAATGATTTAAAGCGCACACATAAAGCTTGCCTTAGCACACCGTAGAAGTATTAATCATGAATGTGTCAGTAAGTAAAACAGTAAGGAGACTGCATTAACATTTTAATAATTCACTGATAAACTAGTGTTTTTTGTTTTCATTTTAAGAGATGAAGTTTTTCCTTATGTTATTTGTTTTGGTTTTTGGATTTGAATTTTGATAATTCACTGACACACGGATTACATAATCTGAGTAATATTTGTTTTCCATTTGAATTGGTTCATTTGCAAGTAGACAGTTTCTGCCCTCTCTATAGATATATTTTTTAATGTCTGTAATCAAAAAAAAAAGTGTGCAAGTATATAACACAAGGCAAGTATACACAAGTTCACAGAGACCGAGACGGCAGAAAGCACATCCTGTTCGCTTTCATTATTTTACAAAAGCACAATGTTTTGTTGTTATTGTGAGTGCACACATATAAATGTAGTCTTTACAGATTTGAAAGAAATATTACTTTTATCTGTATGAGCAACAATGAGGGAGTGTTTTAAGAGATCTGTCCGTCACGGAGTGCTTGACTTCGCCTGTGGAATTTTTTATTTATTTATTTTTTCTTCAACTAAGCCACTAATGGTAAGTCGACTATTAAAGGGCCTACTACACAACAGCCCACCAGTTTTGCTGTGTAAAGCAGTATCAGAAGTACAAGTGTGTGTAACGCTCTCATATCGTGTGTGTGTGTGTGTGTGCAGGAGAACCGGGCTCTGGACTTCCAGAGACACTATCATGTGACCGACCCGTTTATAAAGCGTCTGGGGCTGGAGGCCGAACTGCAGGTGATTGATGAATGATTGCGTGGTAACTCATAGTTTTCATATATCGTCACACCCGTATAGGAACAAAACAGTCTTTTCCTCCACCAGTTAGTTTGTACAAAATCTCTAATTAAGTGAGATTAACAAACGAAGTTCAGTGTACACCTTACAGATGATGCACACTATATACAAGCAAGCAGATGAGCTCAGAATATGAACATGCTAAATATAATGGCTTTCCAAGCGAAACCATGCCAAAGAAAACGATTCATACGACTTACAGCGATATACAGTACATGTGTGCATGTACAGACAAAACCGTGAGCCCAGAATATAAACGAATGCAATGCACAACAGTTTCACATTTAACATTTTAACACATGTACTTTTTAGAATAGAGAAGAGTAATATTATATCCTAGGACTGCTCATGCATTGTAATCTCTCTGTTTCAGGGTCACTCCGGCTGCGTCAACTGTCTGGAGTGGAATGAGAGAGGAGAGTAAGTTCAGTCTTCAATCCCAGAGTTCTTCACGTCTCCGTGTCTCTTCATGAACTCACTGTGTTTGTTGTTTCCAGCCTCCTGGCCTCGGGTTCGGATGACCAGCACGCCATCATCTGGGATCCGTTCCGGCACACCAAGCTCATCACTATGCACACGGGACACGCAGCCAACATCTTCTCAGTGAAGGTGAAGTCCACGTCTGCATCTAGATAACATGTCAGAACATGTGTCCTCATCTGTGAACGTGTGTGTTTGCAGTTCCTGCCTCACTCCGAGGACCGGATCTTGATCACAGGAGCCGCCGACACCAAGGTGCACGTGCACGACCTGACGGCGAAGGAGACCACTCACATGTTCTCAGACCACACCAACCGCGTCAAGCGCATCGCGACGGCTCCCATGTGGCCCAACACCTTCTGGAGCGCGGCGGAGGACGGCGTCATTCGGTACGAGTTCAGTCTCACACATCATACAGCCTGCTCACAGACCAGGGTTTGGAGTTGATGGGAAAAAAAAGCTAACATTTAATTATGTCATATGTGTCCCTGGAGCACAAAACCAGTCATAAGGGTCATTTTTTCGAAATTGAGATTTATACATCATCTGAGATCTGAATAAATAATCTCTCCATTGATGTGTGGTTTGTTAGGAGGACAATATTTGTCTGAGATACAACTATTTGAAAATCTGGAATCTGAGGGTGCAAAAAACAGTGAAAACAGTTTTACAGTGAAACATTGTTTTCATTTTTAAAATTTAATTTAGTTTACAGTGCAACTGCCATTTTTTAAACCACTAATATTTTTATTACTACCATAATTATAAGCACACACACATATATGTGTAGTGTATGTAGTGTGTGTGTGTGTGTGTGTGTGTGTATATAGATATATATATTTTATTAATATTTTGAATTAAAACAAATATAAATTTTTATATATATATATATAGAGAGAGAGCAGACGCACTGAACTACGATAGAGATACTTCCAAAATAATATTTAGAGTTTTTAATTTTGGTTGCATGTAATTTTGTTTTGTTTTGTGCTCTTTTTAATATGTGTAGAGTTTTAATTGCATTTTTATTACAGTTTAAATTGTATTTATTTTTAGCACATAAGAAATATTGCAGCTAAATTAAAATAAGGCCAAGATTTTTTTTTTTTATATTTTATTTCATTTAGCATTTATTTTATTTCAAGCAACCAATTTTTATTTTTTTATGGTTTTGGTTTCAGTTATCAGTAAAAACCCCGATGCACTGCACTTCTGCAAGGTCCAATCAGATTTCCTGAATGAACAGGAAGTCTAGTCGTGTTCAGTCTGGTTCTCAAAGGAACAGACTCGAGCCTCCAGCAGAAGTTCAGTCATACGTCTCTTCCAGGTTAACGAGGCTCATGGGAACGGCTCTGTTCAAGCCTCTCCAGATGTTGTGCCGGCAGCAGAATACTGAATGATGTGTGGACATGAAACACACAGCACTAACGCCAGAGCCGACACGTAGAGGACACGGCTTTTACTGCTGCTTTTTAAACATAGTGTCATCGCATTAGCCAGAGAAAAGGAGCTTTTCTGCCCAAAGTTCTCATGCAGTTTTCAGCTCTGTGTCTGTGTTTTTCCCATCAGGCAGTATGATCTGAGAGAGAGCAGTAAACGCTCAGAGGTGTTAATCGATCTGACGGAGTATTGTGGGCAGCTCGTGGAAGCCAAATGTCTGGCCATCAACCCTCGTGACAACAACTACCTGGCTGTGGGAGCCAACGGGCCCTTCGTGCGGCTCTACGACATCAGAATGATCCACAATCACAGGTCATTTCAGTCTCATTAGAGGAACACAGAATGTCTTTCCCCTCCAAAGCAGCGCTCCAATCTCATTCACTTGTGTTCAAGCAAAAATGCATTCATTTTAAGGTGGAATATTGCTTGAAATAATGTTTTTCTGAAAATTAGCTGGTCAAAATTATGCATTCATTTTAAGGTGGAATATTGCTTGAAATAATGTTTTTCTGAAAATTAGCTGGTCAACACGCATTCAGAAATAACAAGTAAAACTAGTACTGGGAAATTAAAACAAACACTTTTACAAACCCTGTTCATGAATTTGGTTTAAGTTTCTTCTCACACAACAATTGCATAATTGTAATGGTGTGTTCCCGGCAACAGGAATGAATAAAGCCTGAGACATTTTTATATCTGATATTAAATGACTAGAATTCATTTCAGTGAAACTATACTGGTATTATAGTTATATACTGGTGATATATTATTATTTATTTAAAGTGAAACTGAAACTACTGGTTTTATTTTAATATCACTGATATAGTATTATAGTTTATTATTATAGATTAGTTTTTATTTTAAGACAGTCATTAGTGTCAATTTTTTAAACTTGAGATGTATACATCATCTGAGAGCTGAATAAATAATCTCTCCATTGATGTGTGGTTTGTTAGGAGGACATTATTTGTCTGAGATACAACTATTTGAAAATCTGGAATCTGAGGGAGCAAAAAAATCTAAATATTGATTGAGAAATCATCTTTAAAGTTGTTCAGATGAAGTTCTTAGCAATGCATATTACTAATTCAAAAATTAAGTTTTGATATATTTATGGTAGGAAATTTACAAAATATCTTCATGGAACATGATCTTTACTTAATATCCTAATGATTTTTGTCATAAAAGAGAAATGGTCTTCAGTACGTGTTGTCTATTTCCAAATAATCTGTGCTACTGGATGAGAAGCCTTCTGTGCTGCAGGGACATGTTTTTTTAATTGTATGTATGTTTTTTTTTTATTTTAAATTTTTGTTTATTTTTTATACATTTTGATTTTGGTTAATTTTTTTAACCTTAAACTAAATATAAATGTTGCCTTGCAACTAGCTGAAACAAACATTATGTCAGTTATACATCTTCTTCAAAGTTCAAGCCACACATTTGCATGCTTGATGTTAGATGCATACTATGGACATTTTAAGACACGTTTCAGACGTGATTTATATTCCAGAAAATACAATACACAGAAATCTTAGTTCTAGGATCTATGTTGTTATGATTTTGAGGGATGTTTTACTCTTCTTCTAGGAAGTCCATGACTCGTTCTAGGATCTATGTTGTTATGATTTTGAGGGATGTTTTACTCTTCTTCTAGGAAGTCCATGACTCAGAGTAGCTCAGCCGGGCAGGTCCAGTACTATGTCGCAGGTTTGTCATTGTGTGTTCTGTGTCTGTTGGGATAAACCCGTTTTACAGATGTTTCTCTCCGTCTGTAGGTCACTTACCCGTGAAGCTTCCGGACTATAACAACAGATTACGAGTTCTGGTGGCCACCTACGTCACCTTCAGTCCTGACGGCACGGAGCTGCTGGTGAACATGGGTGGAGAGCAGGTAAACTAGTGGCGCTCGCTGCTGGTAGTTACTGCAGAACGTGTTTGATGCGCAGTTACGCAACACTGCTTCCTGTTTGCAGGTGTATTTATTTGATCTGACGTTCAAACAGAGGCCGTACACATTTCTGCTGCCCAATGGTATTTAGTTGTTAATTTGTTTGTTTTTGTAAAATATTTACTGTGTGTGTATTTATATATACATACGAAATATACACAGTATACATACATATATTATACGTTAAAAAAAAAAAAATATTTTTTTTTTTTATTTTGGGCGCGATTAATCGTTGACAGCAGTACAAAAGATATTCTAAATATCCAAGTATATTAAGTTTAAGTTATTAGGTTACTAAAACTAAAATTAATACAGTAAATAAAAAAATTAATTAATTTTTTAAACAATAAATAAATTTTTATAACTTAAGCAATAACTGAAATAAAACTATATATATATATATATATATATATATATATATATATATATATATATATATATATATATATATATATATATATATAACTTTTTTTTTTTTTTTTTTTTTTTTTTTTTTTTTGCTAAATGCCAAGGCTACATTTCTCATTTTCTTTTAGTACAGCTAAAACTAAAAGTAAATTTACTAAAAAAGTTATGAGCTATTATTAATATAAATATTAATAAAAATTACAATAGTATCTCAATGATACTAAAATATGGACGCTATGGAAGTCCATTTCTGCCACTGAATAAAAAAAAAAGTAATTGCGATTTTTTTTTTTTTATCTCACAATTCTGACTTTTTTCTCAGAATTGCGTGATACGAACTCACAACTTTTCATTGAAACAGTTTGATTGACAGAAATGTATCACTTCAACTCTAAAATGTGTCACTACTGAAGTTTAAATGAGAGACGCTACTGAAACATCCGATCTCGATCGTCAAACTAATCGTGTGCTCACGACTCGTTTCTGTTCATGGCAGAGGTACAGAATGGGAAGACGACCAATGGTGTGTCCAATGGGATTCATCTTCCTGCTAGCCGCCTCAGACTGGCTAAAGTCTCCAGGTAAGACTGATTTATGTGTGATTCTGTTGTTATTGCCATCATAGACTGGTGTAATTGTGGTCTGTATTTGCGTCTGCAGTGATCTTCCTCCTCATCTGGAGCGGATCAAGCAGCAGGCTAACGATGCGTTCGCGCGCCAGCAGTGGACACAAGCCATCCAGCTCTACAGTCTGGGCATCCATGAGGCCGGACACAACGCCATGCTGTACGGAAACCGCGCCGCCGCGTACATGAAGAGAAAGTGGTACAATAAATGCTTCCGATGTTTCTTGAGCAGCAAATCATCATATTAGAATGATTTCTGAAGATCATGTGACACTGAAGACTGGAGTAATGATGCTGAAAATACAGCTGCGCATCACAGAAATACATTACATTTTAAAATGTATTAAAATAGAAAACAGCTGTTTTAAATGGTAAAAATATTTTAGATTTTTTTTTTACTGTTTTTGCTGTACTTTGGATCAAATAAATGCTTGGTGAGCAGAAGAGAATTCTTTAAAAAAAATCATTCTGTCCACAAACTTTTGACTGGTAGTGTATTTTCAAAATAATCATGTTTAATAACAGAATTCGTGGTGGAAACTACATTACCCATGATGCTGTACAGAGATTCCACCAATCAGAGGTTTGCAGCGAGCAAAGTGTACCAAGAGCTCTTTAGCTCCGCCCACTCCCATGAAGCACAGCGAATGACGTAATCCTGAATACAGATTTCGCAATGAACTTAAAATAAATTGTTTCTATAGATACAACCAACAACTTTAAATTATTAGTTTTAACATTTCTCCATCATTTTTCATTTGATTGTCTTTCACAGTGCTTCGTGAAATTGTTCTTTCCTTCAATAAAGCTGTTAAGTATAGTTTTTTTTTTTTTTATTTATTTAATTTGGGCCATAAAATCAAAGTTCATAATGTTGTCATTGTTTGATTTTCTTTAAGACTTTTTGTTTTAAATCCCTATGAGGAAAAACGAGTGTGAAGATATTGCTGCTGATAAAGTGGGCGGGACTAATGTAACACTTCAGTGTGTATTTTGGGGTGATAAGCCAAATAGCCCAAAATTGTCCAGTGCATGACAAAAAAGATTTTCCTTAGTGTCTTGCCTCAATCAGTGTTTTAATGTGAAGTGCATGTTTTCAGGGACGGAGATCTCTATGATGCGCTGCGTGACTGTCTGAAGGCCTTGTCTCTGAACCCGGCTCATCTGAAGGCACACTTCCGCTTAGTGCGCTGCCTGTTCGAGCTCAAGTACATCGCCGAGGCTCTGGAGTGTCTGGACGACTTCAAGGGCAAGTTTCCGGAGCAGGCGCACAGCAGCGCATGTGACGCGCTCGACAGAGACATCAAGGCGGCTTTCTCTGTAAAACCTGCATCTACATATCCCTGATTATTTGCCAGCAGAAGTCATCCGTGTTATGCAGAATGCATTGTTTTGTGGATTTGTGACAGCTCTAGTGCTTTTATTTTAAAATATAGATATAGATTTTTAGTATTTTTTTATGGGAGGGGGGGTTTTAAGTGCATTATCTGTGTTGAAGTTCTTGGCAAAAGGCAACGTTTTCAAAATGTTTTGTTTTGCATTTCTATTTAGGGATGCACTGAATGTTCGCCAGCTGAAATTATTCAGCTGAAAATAGCGCAAAATGTAAAAAAAACAAAACAAAAACAAGCGAAAATACTAAATAAATTATACCGAACAATGACGTGATGCGATGAAATAGAGGCGTGCACTAATGCAGCAAACATATAACAACATCCACACATAGTGTTACTGGGATCTGTAATGTTTTCTCATGTTTTAAAAGAAGTCTCTTCTGCTCAGCAAGGCTGCTTTTAATTGTACAGTAAAAATACATGCCTGATTCAAGAAGGGGGTCTCAAAAATGGCCAAAACATTTATATTTTACTAGCTTATTAACTCTTTCTCTGCTTAAAAGAAGTCTCTTCAAGACTACAAGCTTCCTCCCCAAAGACGAGTTTTTACAGCTTTTCGTGTTTTCACTGTTATACACTCGGGGGCGCTATTACACATCTTCTGAACGAGTACAAAACCTCCCGAACAAAAACACACGCGAACAGGACGGAGAAACGAGAGATCTCTCATGTAAACAGATGCACATGATAAATAATGCAATCATCAGCAATATGAATGAAAACTGCATAATGTTAGAGTAAAAATTGATCCAGGAAGTGTTATATGTCTGTGCAAGCTTTGGAGGTGTTGATGGAAGCGAGTTACTGGATTTATGCTTTGATAATCATACTGAATATTATCCAGATGTGATTTTCTCACCTTTTTGCTCAAAACTATACATTTTTATGAAACCTACCTATATTCAAGAGTTGATAAAAAAAAAAAAAAGAATGCTTTAAGCTAGAGTAAAACATTTTATTTAGGTTAAAAGTAGAGGCTTTGATCTTTTATTTCGGTGTATTTCATATTCAAACAGCAAAATATACTGGAGGCCATCAAACTTCATTAAATCATTAAAATCGCTGGCAGTGGCTGGCAACTTTTTTCAAAAATGCTGGCGGGGAAAGAGTTAATTACGTTAAATTGTGCTTTGTTGGTATAGTGTCTGCTAGAATGTTAAAAAATGTTCAGTGTTAAGTAAATATTTTTAAATTGTTGTTTTGCAATTGATTTTTTTTTCTTTGAAAAGCAAGACAAAACAATAAGAAGCACATTTTGGCTATTTCATTTATGCAATGGTGAAAAAACTGACAAAATATATGGGGGTGTTCTGTATATAGTGTTTATTTTGGTGCATCCCTATTTCTACTGCACAGACAGACTGTGAATGCTGTGAATTCCCTCTTTACTATAAATGTAAATAATGACTTGTATGCTCAGATAATGAATGTTGTATGTCTGAGACCGCAGCACTTGACTCGTTCGCTCGTCTCTCTGCAGTAAAGGCCAGTACATCGTGAGCGGTTCAGACGACGGCTCGTTCTTCATCTGGGAGAAAGAGACGACGAACCTGGTGCGGATCTTACAGGGGGACGAGTCTATAGTGAACTGCCTGCAGCCGCACCCCAGCTACTGCTTCCTGGCCACCAGCGGCATCGACCCCGTGGTGCGGATCTGGAGCCCCAGACCCGAGGTATGATCTGTGTCTCTGAATTGTGTCTCGGTGACTCATGACTCACTCATGACTCACTGACTCACTGACTCATGACTCACTGACTCACTGACTCACTGACTCATGACTCACTGACTCATGACTCACTGACTCATGACTCACTGACTCATGACTCACTGAGTCACTGACTCACTGAGTCATGATTCACTGGTTTTCATTCCATGATTCAGTTTAGTATTTCATTACGTTTGATTTGATGCACTGAACCAGAGCTGCAACTAATGTTTATTTCTGTTAATCAGTTGATTATTTATTTGATTAATAAAATTTAAAAAATCCAAAAATGCTAAAAAAAAAAGTGAATAGAAGTAATTTGTATAATTTTTTTACAAAATTGTTACTCCGCATCATCCTCCATGTTGTGAAAATTGCTATAAAAACAAATATAGTGAATATATCCATGCAGTTAAACATGCAAAAAAAATTTACAATTTAAATCACTAAATTAAAAATGATATCAAAGAAAAATGAAAACACAGGCTAATGTCTGCTACAAGGAACACAACATTTTCACTGCTTTCATAAAATACAATTAAAATTAAACTTAGATTTAATGTCCAAAAACAAATATTTCAGAAGTTTTCATTTTAGTCAGAATTATTGTGCTCCTATTCTATTGTGCTCGTGTTTTAGCACTTGTTTACATGAAGTTTAACAGACGTGACTGATGTTGTGTTTCCATGCACAGCATGAAGACATGATGAATCGATAATTGAATACGTGATCAGTTATTTTCATTGATTTGTTGTTGCAGCCCTACTCTGAACAGTGAGCTGATTTAGTAACTTTTTAAAATGCATTAAAGGAATATGTCACCCAAAAATTTATTTTAGCTGTAAATGTGTTCACCTTCAGTTCATCTGAGATCAGGATGAGTTTGTGTCTTCATCAGGTTTGTAGAAATGTAGCACTGCATCAGTGTCTCATCAATGGATGCTCTGCAGTGAATGGGTGCCGTCAGAATGAGAGTCCAAACAGCTGATATAAAAACATCACAATAATCCACAAGTAATCCACAGCACTCCAGTCCATCAGTTAACATCTGGAGAAGACAAAAGATGAAACAAATCCAGCATTAAGACGTTTTTAACTCAAATACATAGAGTCTATAATACGTAGTTTTTATTTCTAATGCAATTGAAGTGTTCTGGTGTGAATCAGGAGAGAAATCTGCACAGATCAAGCAGAGTTTAAACAGCTCTAAACAAATATGTGTCTGGATTTTGATGTGAGAGACAACAGGAGATGCACTTTTTTTTTTTTTTCACTGAGAGGAAGTGTTATTATGGATTATGAACTCTATGTGTTTGAGTTAAAAACATCTTAATGCTGGATGTGTTTCATCTTTTGTCTTCTCCAGATGTTCACTGATGGACTGGAGTGCTGTGGATTATTGTGATGTTTTTATCAGCTGTTAGGACTCTCATTCTGACGGCACCCATTCACTGCAGAGACACTGATGCAGTGACACATTTCTACAAATCTGGTGAAGAAACACACTCATCCTGATCTCAGATGGCATATCTTTAGGGCAAGATAAAGACTGTTGATTGCACCCAACGTGACTTGTTTTCTCTCATGACTATCTTATGTAACCGATCACCAGTCGGAGAACGAGAACTGTCGTGTGGTGGAGGACATGGAGGGTGCGGCCCAAGCCAACCAGAAGCGCATGAATGCGGATCCGCTGGAGGTGATGCTGCTAAACATGGGTTATCGCATCTCAGGTCTGAGCAGCCGAGGCACCGAGGGCTCGGATGATGAAGAGAGCTCGGAGAGCCAGGTTCAGTGCCGCTCCAGCTAGAGCGTCTCCACGTCCCACCTTCCACAAGAGAGCAAAGCACCTTGGATATTTACTCTGCGATTTCAGCTCTTCGACTCGACGCTGAGTGAATGAATGAATGAATGCCAACGCTCCGCACTATGCAGATAGAAGCGAGAAACCCAGCTTCCCTCTTTCAGTTTCCCTTCGCAAAGCACTTACAGATCAATATTCACAACACATTCGGCGTGCCGTCAGGTTAAACCTCGTCACAGCGCTTGGGTCTTTCTAATGCGGGGCTTGCTTGTGGACGCGATTTTGTCTCGTTTTGTTTCTTTCCCGAATTAACTTGATGATCTCTGAGCGCCAGAGGACGGAAAATGAGTGTTATTGCTTACAGAAATATGTTTGTAGGTCTGCAGCACTTTGTTTGGAATTTATTCTGGAGAATATACAGTGTTTCTGTTCAACCCAGACTTGCATTGTGAATGTTCATCAGGTCGGGTTTGCTGGGACTGAAAATGTTTGTTGTTGTTGTTGATGATGATGATGATGATGTTTTGAAGGGTTTGTTATTATTTTTTTACCTTCACCGGCACGAGCAGGACATTCATCTTCATCGATGAACCTGAGAAGAGAAAATAAAGACAGAGAGAGAGACTTTCACAGTGTGTTATGAGAAGATGAGATTTAACAGCAGTAAAAAGAGACTAGAATCGGGTCTATTTTGGGATGTGTGTGTTTATGTTTCACTGTGTTCATTTAATTTTGGGGTTTCAGTATAGTTTAGTGCATCGAATATAAAAAAATAAATGAGATTTAAAGTTTTGCAGCAGCTCTGTGGTTGCTGTCATGATCACTGGTGGGGGTTTTCAAAGGAAAACATTGTATTATATGAGAAAAAAAAGTAAGTTTTCTCATCAACAGCATGGCTTTACAAATGCAGTAATGATGGAGACGAACTAGATTGATTTCATTTCAGACGTAGAGCCATCGGAAGCGCTGGAAAGACAACGCACAGCCACTCTATTTTCCCATCTGTCTCAAATAAAATTAATTTATTTACAAATATTATGTGTGGATTGTTTCCTTTCAGATCATTTCAGATCGGGACTCAGAGAGCGGATCGTGAATCATTCCATTCGCAAAATGATTCGCAAACCTGCTCCGAAGTCCCGATCTAAAGTCCCATTCACACCAAGAATGACAACTTTAAAGATAACTATATTAGCATCCACGAAGAATTATTCATAGAACTATATCTTTATTCTCTTTGGTGTGAACAGGCCTTAAGATGTGATTTCTGTTGGAGCGCTTCGAAACAGTGAATCATTTTGTGACGCAATGGTTTAACTGATTCTATATACATGAATAAACGTGCTTTTTAAAGTCATTACAAGCGATGGCGAAATTTGAAGATTTTTGATTTGTTTTTTGCAAGTGAATCACTTGAACTGAACTCTGAATCAATCAGAGCGGCTCCGGAGTAAATGACTCACTCAATTGATTCGATTTCTGCTTTTCACATCTTCAAGAAATCCAAGAAAATGATCAAAATTAGTTAACTTATGGTTAAAACAATATCATCTTTCGGTGGGCTCAGACAAATCACATTAATTTAAAGGGAAAACAAGTTTTCATTCCCCGCTGACAGATATCCGTTCTTGTTTTAAGCATAAACTCGCTTCATTTTCAGTTTTTCAGAAAACAAGACTTCATATGTTCATTTCGCATCTCCATTAAATGCACTGATTTTATGACGTTTAGATATTTGTACTGGAAAATGAGACGAGATATTAATTTTTTGCAGTGCATGCAACATTTAATGCCGTAACTTTATGAATGTAAGACCTTGTATAAGCTAGCTTTAATTAGTGAAATGGAGAATTAAGAGCTTTTAAGACCCACAGAAAGCCTGTGATGCATCTCTCTTATTTGTGTTTTTAACATATGAATGATTGAACACAAAACAACACATGCAACCAGTGGCTTTCTAATGTAAATAAAGAACAAATGTTATTTTGATTTTACTAAGCTTTTTTATTTATTTTTTTATTTTACTGTCTCTAAAGCATATCCTCAAGATTGCAGCGCAGATGTGATTCTCGCAGCTGATTGGTCGCTCTGAATTGACGCACATACCTTCGCCACCGAATCCCTGCGCGCTACTTTGATGAAGGTGTTACGTGCACTCTCCCTGCCCACAATTATTCAAAGTCTGTTTCTTGCTGAATAGTTAGTTTTTTGCTCCGTGTGTTATTCATTTGCTGCCGCAAACCCTGTGTCCTCTAAAGGCCACCTGACCTACATACACTAATGAGGAAAGTATAGCGCACATCTAGGGCAGAAGGGCTGTGTGTAGAATACCATACTATGTAGTATGCATACTGTGAATGACACTACATTTGCCACCTTCCATTGCAATGTTGGCATTTCTATATTTTGACTCATTATTTGATCAGACTTATAAAACTTAATCACAATAACTATATTTATTCCCAAGACACTGTAGTTGTTACCTTAAAGAGTGATTTTCACCTGATTTAACCCATAAAAATCTGTTTTGTTGGTATAAATTAAAGTATTTGGGTTGGTTCAGTGCATGGTCGTAATAGTCAAAGGAAACTAAAATAAAGTTTAAAATAACGGTTAACTGAAATAAAATAAAAATGTAAAATAATTCAGCTATAGTTCCCAAGGCATCTCTCATTTTAATTCAGTTTAACTTGTACTAAAATAACTATAAAAACTGTGTATAAAAAGCATTGTTTAATGTGTGTGTGTGGGGAAAAAAAACTAGATAATTGAGATGTTTACTATTTTCTCTGTGTACGATATAAGCTGCATTAGTATACTGTGTAGTATATTATGCAACAGTTCACTCAGTTTTTAGGTACACAGTGCATCCTGCGCAGTATTCACTGTGTAGTAAGTTACAGTAGTATGTAACACAGTCCACATTACTGTAGTTCAGAGAATGGCCTTTGCTTTAATATGGAATGATCTAGAACACATCCCAGCCCCAGATTCCTCCTGTATCCGCTGGCCTCGTGTCAGAGAGAGGCAGCTGTGCTCTAGTTAGCACACTGTGAGAGTAGTACAGTTAACGGAGTCATTAGGGTGATGGAGGAAGCCGCACGCTGCCCCAGATGTCACACTACAGTAAGAATGAACACACAAGCCACACCTGCTCTCACACCGGGGCTCCTTCTTACAGGAACTTTCATACAGGAAGAAATTATGAAGTCAGTTAAGTGCATATCTACACCGGTCACTTTGACCTTGATGATGTTACTACTACTTTTTGGACAAAAAGAAAACCCTATTAGCCTATATTATATTATATTATATTATATTATATTATATTCACTGGCTATATTAATTATATTATATATGTAATATGTGATATTTCACTGGCTGTAAAATGTTTTGGAATAATTAAGATTTTTTTTTTTTGGGGGGGGGGGGGGGGGGGGGGTGTTCTGGTCTTCAAGGCTGCATTTATTTGATCAAAAATAAAGTGATAAATGTGAAATATTATTACAGTTTAATACAGCTGTTTTCTATGTGAATCTCTGTTAAAGTGTAATTTATTTCTGTGATGTGCAGCTGTATTTTCAGCATCATTACTCCAGTCTTCAGTGTCACACTGGTGTCACATGATCTTCAGAAATCATTCTAAATTACAGTTTAGCAGATATTCATATAGAAAACAGCTTTTTAAACTATTATAATATTTCACTGTTTTCCCTGTATTTTTGATCTAATAAACGCAGCCTTGGCAAGCAGAAGAGACACACACACACACACACACACATTTTTGATCTAATAAACGCAGACTTGCACACACACTCCGGCGCCTGTACGCCGTCGCGGTGACGTCACCGCGCACAGACTGTGATGGCGGATGTTACAGAGATAGATACAATGAAGCACTATCACGGCGGTTTCGAGAAAATCGACAAAGAAATGTGCCGTTATCCGCACTGCATCGTCTGGACCCCCATCCCGGTTCTGACGTGAGTAGCGACCGGAGCCGCTGTGTTCTGTTACACAACAATAACACTCCAGTGCTCATATAATCCTCACTTATCGGTTTTTGCGTTTATCCGTACTTCAAGCGAGTAAATCACAGATCATGTCCGTCATGTTGACATCTCTGATGTATGACGATTTTATCCAAAGTGACTCAAATGAGCATAATGGTCAAAACCATTAAAGAGATTGTCAAATGCTATAACAAATGTTGTTATTAGTGCTGTCAAACGATTAAACTTTTTTAATTTTTTAGTTTATATTGAAGAAGTAAGATTGTATAGGTTTTTTTTAGAACAAGCTAGTGTTAGAGGCCTTTTTTTTTTTAAAATTGTAGAATAGATTGTTTTTTTTTTTTAAGAATAATAGAATAAACAGAAAACATATAAAGATAGATTCTTGAAGATGGCTAAAAAAGATTGAGTTAGAAAAGCATTTAATTAAAAGTCTGTGAAAGTTTTTTTTTTTGAAGAATAAAGACATTTAGACGCATAGAGACATAAGTCTGAAGTAATGAATTTAGGTAAAAAGGGGTGCAGAGCAGGTGTAGGCAAACATAAAGCCTTGAATTTATGCGAGCAGCTATGGGTAGCCAGTGCAGACTGTAAATAGAGGTGTGAGTGTTCTTTTCGGCTCATTAAGACGATAAAGGTTTGAAGATGAAGACCTAAGGAGCTGCAGCATGGCTAAGGACTCAGCTGCTGGGATTGAGTTGTGCAGGTCATTCCACCAGGAGGAACATTTAATTTAAAGTTTTGTTAATGTGGTCTGGTTTTGTTAGTTTGTTATGAATCATAACTCCAAGGTTTCTGGCTGTTTTTGAAGGAGTTATGGTTGATGTGTCTAACTTGATGGTGAAATTGAGATGAAACGATGGGTTTGCTGGAACCACAAGCAGTTCTGTCTTGGCAAGGTTGAGTTGAAGGTGATGTTCCTTCATCCAGCAAGAAATGTCTGTTAGACAAGCTGAGATGTGAGCAGCTACCGTTCATCATCAGGATGGAATGAGAGTAGAGTTGAGTGTCATCAGCATAGCAGTGGTATGAAAAGCCATATTTCTGAATGACGGAACCTAATGATGCCATGTAGACAGAGAAGAGAAGTGGTCCGAGAACAGAGCCCTGAGGCACCCCAGTAGTTAGATGTTGCGACTTGGACACCTCACCTCTCCAAGATATCTTGAAAATTGTGCACTGATGGTTTTAATTTTATTAATGAAGAACGTGGCAAAGTCGTCAGCTGTTAGAGTTGATGGAGGAGGGTGAGGAGGAGGACAAAGGAGGGAAGAAAAAGGTCTTAAAGAGCAGAGTGACGAATTGATTTTGTTATGATATTGTTCAAAGCAGAGAAGGTTTTTTTCCAAGCATAGAGATAGACCAGTTTGTCCTCTTTAGCAGTGGAGACATTAATTATTGGAGAGTGAAGGAGTAAAGGTTTTATTCCCCATACATGAGTTTAGCATTAGAGATAATGCAGAAATCTGCAGTTACTTCAGACTGACATTTCCAGTCAATAGAAAAAAGAAAGTAGGGGGGAGTGCGCAGGTTGTTAGGAATGCTGCCATGATTGATTTAGTAGGGCTGGAAACACAATACTTTAGTTGTTTAAAACTGAAACAGAAGTGGCTAAGGTGTAGAAAATGCGATAGAGTCCCTGCACCGTGGAGTCGCACGGTAGAGTATTACCTTTTTAAACCATTTGATTTTTTTTTATGTTTATTATGGCCTAAGGTATAATTTTTGTGATTGGAAAGGGCTATTTTATTTGATATGGTTATACTTTTATTTTTTTTTATTATTTATGTTTATATATTTTGTTTTATTTATAAATTTATTTTTTTATGTTTATTATGTATTTTTCTTAAATATATACATACATGAATGTGTTTGTGTTTATATACACATCAACATACACGCATACATTTATTATGTAAACAAAAACTTTTATTTTGGATGTGATTAATCGTTTGACAGCACTAGTTGTTATTATTGTTGTTGTTGTTGTGTTTGCAGGTGGTTCCTGCCCTTCATTGGTCACATGGGCATCTGCACATCCACCGGTGTGATCAGGGACTTCGCAGGGCCTTATTTCGTATCAGTGAGTTTATTTCTGATGATTGAGCTGACTGTGTTTTTATCATGAATGCACTGATGCACTTACTACTTTCATTTCTATTTTCCGCAGGAGGACAACATGGCGTTTGGAAAACCAACAAAGTGAGTTTAAAACCAGTGAATGTAGCTATGTTTCCATCCAAAGTTACGAATTAAACTTGCGAGCAAAATTGGAATAACGCATAAAACATTTGCGAATAAAGCAATCCATCCAGTCGGTTGAAGAGAACAAAATCATCACTTCCTAAATAACTTGTGCTAAATATTATGAAGAAAAATGTAATTTGGTAATCATTTTTGAAAACAATAAATTACGAGCTTCGGAGCGCGCAGACGAAATGCGGTCATGTTATCTTATTTTCGGAGTCTGCTGTTCTGGGAGTTAATTATAACGAAGCACTTTGACAAGACTTTGCTCAAGCATTTTAGAATGAGAGAATTAGCATTTTAGATGCTGTGCAATGAGATTAAGAAATTTATTTCAGTGAAAGTGTTTCCATTGTAGTTTATGCGATATCCCAAAATGTGCATAAAAATAGCTGGCTGGAAACCTAGCTTCTGACAGATATCACCTGTGCATGTGAGACTGAATACAGTGTGTGACTAATTCAATGACTGCTGTTTTAGGTACTGGAAGCTGGATAAGAATAAAGTGTACGGCGGCGGAGCGAACGCCTGGGATTTAGCCGTGCATGAGGCATCCGAGGAGTACAAAAACAGAATGGTCAGAGCTCTACTGTAATGTGTGCTTGTAGGGTGAGCATATGCCCTTGTTTTCCCCAGACGGGATTACTAAAGTGCCTAAAATGTCTGAGTTTTGGCTTTGTCTTTCTACTGTTTTCGTTCTTGCTGAAGGTAACGACTGAAAAATAGTTTGATCAATAGCATGCAGGCGTTGTGCATAACTGACCAATTGTTTCATGCAAGAAGGCAGGATCTACAGTAGGGGTGTGCGATATTGACAAAAAATAGTATCTCGATATTTTCTGGGATTTTATCGATAACGGGAATTAGACGATATTTTGCTGAGTGTGTTAATGTGGGCAGCTGACTCCTAAAGTTTTTGATATTCTTCATATTCTGTGTGGTGGTCAGTTCACAGCAGTGATAGAAATTAGTCTTTCCCTATAAGATTTTTACCTTTTATGGGCATTTTTACCTTTATAAATCCATTTTTCTAAAAGTGTGCATCATCTTTTGAGTCAAATTCTTCTATTTAATAAGGGAATTAGAATAATAAGACATTTGGCTGTTACTAAGCAAATCATTATCACCAAAATTAATCTTTGCAGTGCAGAGGAAACACAGAAGCTGCATTTGAAGTGACATTTAGATGAATTTACACACTAATGTTTAGTGCAGGACTTGAATGCATTTAACCTGCAATTACGAATGCATTTTTTTAATATATATTAAACATAAAACGTTAAATTCTGATATTAGAAATAACTTAAATAATAAAAAGATACTTTAAATTTGAAATTAATACTGCCAGTAGGTGGCAGCATGTCACTGTTAATAAGTGAGTCATTGCGATTGAACCGAGTCATTTAAACGGTTGATTCATTCAGGAATGAATCACTGTCATGTTGCTCAGAGACGCAAAACAAAACAGTGCTGTGGAAGTGTTTGGAATTATTTTTGCTGTTGCAAAAACAGGCAATATAGTGTCGAAAATGCAAGTCTCTTAATTAACTTCTTGTTTATTGAACTGTTGTAAAAAAAATATATATATATATTTCATTTGTAATCATGGCAGTTTTTGGAGTTTTTGGAGAAAAAAAATCAATTTTTCATTTGTATTGATTTATGTTTTTGTATAAATTTTATGATTTCATGTCTTGAATTTTGTGATCGTTCTAAATGTATTTTATGAGACTGAATCATGCAGTTTTTGCAAAATACTCGATAATGTTGAATTGCACGTTGTTAAACAACCACTACGATATTATCGCAGACGATATATATATATCGCACACCCCTAAAATAATGTATGAAGATTATAAAGAGACCATCAATAGGAATAGAAAAAGACAAAAACCAGGGCCCATATTCACAAAACACCTTAAGGCTAAAAGTAGTAGTAGTAGGCTGTGTTAATCCTAAATTTAAGACTCCTAAGTAAGAGTATTCCACAAATATGGCAACATAATATTGCACTCTACAATATTTCTATCAGCCAATCACTGTGTGCATAGTTAATAAGCACGCTGACATCATCTATAGCAATGAGGTCAGCCCCGCCCCCTTACTCTTCTGTCTATTCCTCAGTAAAAGCTTTGTGAATAGGTTTTAAGAGGAAAGCTAAAAACTTTTACTGCTGTTTAGGAGAACTCTTAGTGGCGAGATGATAAAATGTTTCGTGAATACAGGCCCAGGACACTTTAGGCAACTTAAAAATCCCAGGCAGGAAAAATAGAAAGAATGCTCACCCTGTATGTTATTGAATTAAAATGTCATGTTTTCATGAGATCCACCTGTTTACACAATTTATGTATTGTGCAAAATTTGCGACTCCACTGTGCATTGTTATCATTATAATTACTGTCCTTGATTTGAACGACCCTTTAGTACAACCCTCTGTTCTGTTGTGTTTGCAGCACAATCTGTGTTGTGATAACTGTCACTCTCATGTGGCCATGGCTCTGAACCTCATGCGCTATGATAACAGCTCCTCCTGGAACATGGTCAACCTCTGCCTGCTGTCCTTCATCCACAGCAAACACATCAGGTGAGCTTCACAACAGATGAACGAAATTCTGTTGTTGTTTTTGAATGCATGTTATCGATCAAAAGCAGTCATCAGTGTCACAGGTATATTTGTAGCAATAGACAACAATACATTGTATGGGTCACAATTATACATTTCTCTTTTATGCCAAAAATCATTAGGATATTAAGTAAAGATCATGTTCCATGAAGATATTTAGTAAATTTCCTACCGTAAATATATTTTCAATTTCTGATTTGTAATATGCATTGCTAAGAACTTCATTTGAACAACTTTAAAGATGATTTTCTAAATTTCACCAAAATATGACTGGTTTTGTGGTCCTGGGTCACATATATTTCTTGACCTTGTGAAGAGATTATAATATCATAACTGCATAACTAGTGATGTATGCGAGACTTAAGCTCCACCCCTGCAAGCTTGCGCTCATCTGCATACACTTTCGAAAGCCACGCCTCCATATCACATCATCCAATTAACAACTGATGCACAGAAGCAAGTCCCGCCCCACGTTTATTCTTTTCTGTTAAATTGTTGCACTCGGATGTACTCTAGTCACAATAAGGAAGAGAAATGTAGCAACTTTAATTTATGTAACGGTAAAAGATTTTAAAACTTTTTAAGACTAAGTGAAGAAAATTTAAGGGATAAATTAAAGGGAGCACAATAAATCTAAATGGTCCCTAAATGTAAATGTCTTGTATTTGCAGTGCTTCAAACATTGAAAATAACAGACCATCGTGACTTTTTAATTCATTTCCAAGCTTCAACACTTTAAACTAAACTTTTTGTTTACTTGCAACATTTAATGCCATGACTTTTTTTCAGATTTGAGACCTTTTAAACCATTCGTTTGTGGAAGGGAGAATTAAGAGGTTTTAAGACCTTGATTTATAATCAAAATCCCCTTGTTGCATCTGCTCAGTGCATTCTGGGATAGCCTTCTCTGTGAAGGATACACACGATACAGCCTCAGCTTTTAGAAGTCAGCGTGTCCTTACCTTTGACTGAATGATTTATCGCAGGGGCCGTGTTTCCCCTTTAGATGTCAGTGTTTTTTCCGCTGGGGGTCTCAGCGCTGCGGTGTAGAGGACAGCAGGACACTTTTCTGGAGAGAGAGAGATGGATAGTGGGTTTCTGTGTAAGATTATCCTCAAAAGTCATCATTTTACAGCAAAAAAAAATGTCATTTAAAACCTGACTTAATGTTTCTGCAGGCCCTAAAAAGTCTTCATTTGCCCTTCAACAAATTCAGGTCTTAAATCATAGCAGGAAGTCTAAAATTCATGAAGTCACTGCATTAAATGTTGCATGCACTGCAGAAAAATGAATATCTTCCAGTATTTTGGTTTTGTTAATACCTAAACATCCTTAAATCAAGATGCATTTCATGGAGACGCAGAATGACTTAAAATATTAAATCTTGTTTTCTCACAAAATAAATATAACAATTTAGTTTTTATTTTAAAAAAAGAAAAAATATCTACCAATGGGGTAAGAAAACTGCACTTGATTTCCTTTTGACTTAAGATTATTTTTCGGAGGCCATTGTAAGATATTTTTTCTTGTTGTAAGCAAAAACTACCAAAATCTTTCCGAAAAGAAGACTTAATATCTAATATAATAAAAGTCATTTTGCTTCTCAAGTAAATGCATCTTGATTCAAGAACGTTTGGGAATATTTCTCCTGGAAAACAAGACAAAAATACTAAGATTTGTTTTTTTTTTGCAGTGTAGCAGATATTTAATTTTTACTTTTTAGATGTAAGAATATTTAGACATTTGGACTGAAATTTTAATTGGGAGGAACATAAATTTTTTTGATGTGTTTTTTTGAAGTGTGATTTTTTTTTATTTATTTATATTCTAATATTTGTAAACAGAACTATGATTAAAAAAGTAATGGAGATTGGTGGGAAGTTCTATTTTTATTATTTAAAGTGCTGCTAAAACAACTCGTTGCGTTCCTTAAAATGTCTTTACTCGGTCTTTAAAAGTCTTAAATTGACCTTCATGAAACCTGCAGAAGCCCTGCTTAGAAACGGGTTTGTAACGACATAAAGCGGAATAAATAATGACAGAATCGTCCGTTTGTTTAAACTAACTCTGTAATGTTATGTGGGCTGATGTTTTTATCGAGCAGCTCGTTCGAAGGTCTTTCTCTCTTTCTCGTGTCCTGCAGCTTTGTGGGGTTCCTGAAGACCTGGCTGCCTTTCCTGATGATTTGTGGGGTCATCGTGACCATCGCCCTCGCGCTCAACCTGCGATGATGACCGAGAGAGCTGCTGTGTACACCTCAGGATCACCACGAGCAGCTGAAATACAGAGACCTCTGTGCATCTGGAGACACGAGACCTTGGGAAGTCAATTACAGGGACTCTTCCATCACATAAGCTTTAGCGTTTGATATATTTGTAATATAATCATACCACGTATACGTGGATGGGGCTGAATGAATGAAACATGGCAGCAGTTTCCTGTCAAAATGATGAGAATGAGTATGTTTTCATCAGTTGTTTTAAATGATCCTGAATGTTCTCAGGCGTAGATTGTTCTGCATTAATGGAGTCTGTACATTTTTCTTAATTCCAGTTTCATTCCTTTTGATTTTTTAATGTTTACGTCTTCATTCATTTATATTGTATGACCAAATACAACAGTATATCCGTAATGTGTCCTCATTTTTTAATGTTTGTCCTCACTTAAGATGCACAGCATATAATATTGTAAAGAAAGCAAGCATACATGTTTTTGTGGATATAATGCTGCATCTTGCAATTCTGTTTTTATATCTGCCACCGAATTTAAAATAAAAAGAGGTGCAAGATATAAACTCACCATTCTGAGAAAATTTTGATATAAACTCAGATTTTTGACCTTTTTCTTGCAATTCTGACTTTACAGCTTGCAATTGTGTTTCTTTTTTGTTTTCAACACAGAAATCAAAATGTAAAAAAACACAAAAGTAATTGTAACTTTTTCATCTCGCAATGCTGACGTTTAAGAAAAATTCTGGAAAATAAAAGTGAGAATAAACTTTATTACAGAATTGACAGATATAAACTCAGAATTTGTACATTTTTCTATTATTTTTTTGTTTAAATTTTGAGTTTATTCTGTTTTTTTTTCCTGCAACGGAATTAAAAATAAAGTTAATTGTGACTTTTTACGTCATAGTTATGACTTGATATGACAAAAAAAATTGCAAGAAACAAAGATATTCTCAGAATTGTGAGGAAAAAAGTCTGAGTTGTGAGATAAAATGTCACAATTAGGACTACATTTTTAAATTATTTTTTTAAATCTGGAAAACAAGCTTCCAAGCTTTTTTTTGCATGATGTTTGATTCGTCTGAATGTGTTTGAATCAAATGCATTTTGTTAATTTTTAGTGGATGTGCATATAGTCAGTTCTCAAGTTCACAGAAGTGTAGAGAATCACATTAAATACCAACAAACTCCATCCACTATGCACAAAAACACAATACTGTCTTCATCCTCAACATTAATTGCTTAAGCATTTTAAACCCAACAAACTAATCAAATGTGTTTGTAGTTTTTTTTTTTTTTTACAGCTGTATAGTTGGGAATTTAATGCATGACAAAGGAAAGATGGGTGATGTTAATATTTCCCAACAGTGCAATTTCCATCTGAACAAAGCACGAGCGGCTCTATAACAGCTCATATTAACCTGAGCGCTGAGTGGATGTGTATCCAGCTCCACCCTCCCTCGCGCGCTCATATCTCAGAGATCAGAGGTGTTTCTGCTCAATCTGTTAGTGAGACAGCATGTGCACTTACTCCGGACCGCGAGGATGATGCCGCTGACGCTCGTCTGCGCGATGCTGTGCGTCTCCGCGTGCGTCGCGTGGTGTCCGCCGCGCTGCGAGTGTTCTGACGCTCCGCGGACGGTGCGCTGCGCGTCTGCTGCGCTCCACCGCGTCCCCGCCGCGATCCCACGCGACGCGAGCAGCCTGATCATCACCGGCAACGCGATTCCCAGACTCGATCCCAGCGCCTTCAGCGGACCGCAGAACGCCACACTCCTGAACCTGAGCGACAACGGGTGAGAAACACACGATCAGTCTACTGTCTAGAGTAATCTATCTATCTGTCTGTCTGTCTATCGTTTGTCTATCTATCTATCTATCTATCTATCTATCTGTCTGTCTATCTGTCTATCTATCATTTGTCTATCTATCTATCATTTGTCTATCTATCTATCTATCTATCTATCATTTGTCTATCTATCTATCTATCTATCTATCATTTGTCTATCTATCTATCTATCTATCTATCTATCTATCTATCTATCATTTGTCTATCTATCTATCTATCTATCTATCTATCATTTGTCTATCTATCTATCTATCTATCTATCATTTGTCTCTCTATCTATCTATCTATCGTTTGTCTATCTATCTGTCTATCCATCTATCTGTCTATCTATCTATCATTTGTCTATGTATCTGTCTATCTATCTGTTTGTCTCTCTATCTATCTATCTATCTATCTATCGTTTGTCTATCTATCTATCTGTTTGTCTATCTGTCTATCTATCTATCGTTTGTCTGTCTATCTATCTATCTATCTATCTATCTATCTATCTATCTATCTATCTATCTAACACTATAGTCTGTATTTTTACTCTTCTAACACAGATTTAGTGATGTGCTCTTGCTGAAAATCCTCTCTCTCTCTCTCTGTGTTCTGGCAGTATTATGGAGATCGGCTCACATGCGTTCTCCTCTCTGCTCACGCTGCGTTCTCTAATCCTGAACAACAACCAGCTGGTTCTGATCCACCCCGAGGCGTTCTCTGTGCCTGGCAGTCCTCTGCAGGAGCTCAGCCTGCGCTCGTCTCTCTATAACTACACGTCTCTGACGGACCTCATCACCGCCCTGCGCTGGGGAGAGCTTACAAACCTGCTGCGCCTCGATCTGTCGGGCAACCGTCTCGTCCTCTTACCTCCGGGGATGTTCGCTCCTCTTCCGAACCTGCAGCATCTGCATCTGCGCAACAACTCTCTGGTGGCCGTCTACAACGGCACCTTCTCTGGCGTCGAGCAACTTCTAGAGCTGGACTTGACTGGAAACGCCTTCAGAACTATCAGCGACGAGGGTCTGCGCGAGCTGGAGCGACTCGGCCGCGCGCGTTTACTTTTGGGTCAGAATCCGTATGCATGCACTTGCGAAGCGCAAGAGTTCGCAAACTGGCTAAACAGTTCAAAGGTCAGGGTGGACGATGTGGACAGGCTGTATTGCGAATTCCCTGCTTCTCTTCGTGGCGCATCTTTGCGGGGTGTTAGCGCGCAGGCGTTGGGGTGTTACGGTGATGTTCGCGAAGAGATCACCGACTTATCCCTACAAACATCCTATGTGTTCCTTGGATTAGTGTTGGGATTCGTAGGCATGGTCTTCCTCTTTGTCGTCTACCTCAATCGAAAGGGTATTAAGAAGTGGATCACGGACATATATGAAGCATGTCGAGATGTGCTGGAGGGGTATCATTACCGTTACGAAATCGACTCCGATCCACGACTGGGTCACGTTTCACACGGTCAGCAGGGTCGGCCTCGAATGGATCCACGTTTGGCACACATCTCCACTGATGCCCGTATCACACAGATCCCATCCGACGTGACACTTTAACTGCACGATGAACCCATTTCTGTAGATATGATGTCCTGACATTTCAGTTTGTAGCAAAGAGGTGTGCTTGACGTTTTCTAAATAGATGGAAAATCATTAGTGGTTGGCAGATATTATTCATTAGAAACATGTTTGACTGATAACTGATGCAGTGCCAATAAATGCATGATATTTGCTTATCAATGATGGGAAGGTTACTTTGGAAATTACACATTACAACAGATTACAGTTACATTTATTTTGTAACTAAATTACGTAATTCTGTAACTAGTTACTCCCCAATTCTGACGCTGATACATATACAATTTAATTGCAAAATCCACCAATGCAAGACGAGTCAAGACAGAAACAAGAGGAGATTGTAAAAAGGTTGAACTCGTGATTGTGTAGGATTACAGTATAAACAGATAAACGATAAAGATTCTTTAGATTATTAAAATGTTTTAACACTAAGAAAAACTGTTTATTTTAAGCACTGATCAAAGAAAGGTTCCTTGAAGAACAAAAAATGGTTCTTTAATGGCATTGCTGTGAAAAAACCCTTTGGGAATCTTTATTTTTAAGAGTGCGGAGCCACAAAACCCACATCTATTTGCTTAAATTAAACTTTTTGACAAGATTTACCGCAAAAAAACTGTTGATTATCAGCCGGTTTTCATGAGCTCAAACTATCAGTCTGTTGTTGTCTCGCCAAATTTTCTAGAGGTTATAAGAAGACTTGAAGACGCACTGAATGACTTCTCATGTGTATCTAACCCTATTTGACTGAATTATGGTCTCCATTATATCTCATAACCTGTTCACCAGATTGAAACGCTCCTCTCCATCACATTATTTGGTGCGGCCCACAGCGTTCGCTGCTACAGATTGTGTCCTCGATATTTCGCCACGGTTGAGGAAAGAAGGGAAATGAAGGGGTGTATTGGGGGAAAATGGGGCACAATGAAGGATTTGGAGTGTAATGTTCCCTGCGAGCACATAGCGAATCTCTCTGTGTGTGCATGTGTGCTTTCTAGAGCTTGGAACTAATGACTGCAATTGATCAAGACCAGACAGCCCATATTAATCTGTGTCTCCGCTTTTGGCAAAGCAGTATATTACAGCATGTTTGAAAAACCACCTCTGGTGTGTGTGTGTGTGTGTGTGCATATACAGTTATGTACCTAGTCCACTTAAAGGAAATCTAAAATGCTTCTATTTCTATGTGAAGCAGTGCAAGTAAATCTTGACATTTGCATCATTCTGTATGCATAATTTCACCGAAAATGCGTCACACTTTTCAGAAAATTTGGGGCTCCTACTGCTTTTTTCCATTACCTCAATCAATTCATTACTTTGATAAGATGACACAGTGTGAGATGCAGACAGACGAGTGATAATGTCAGATCAATTTTAGAAGAAAACATGTATTAAATAAATATTAATACAATAAAAGTATAAAGTTTAAAGCAAATGAAGATCTATCGTATTTAATAATTTATACTAAAGTGTAGAGTATTTTTAAAATGAGTATATCTAAGGGATGGAGTAGTGAATATCAGAAGAAAAATTAGAAGATAGAAGAATGCGGTGAGAAGAAAGAGTAAAGAAATAAAGAAGTAAAAGAAAGAGTAAGAGAGTAAAGAGTGAAAAGCAGAGAAGTCAAATTTAGAGTTTCAGCAAGGAATATATATATATATGTGAAGGAAACTTACATCCTCCCAATTTTTGTTGTTGTTGTTGTTGCACATTATATTCATGACTTTTTCAACCCTGTAGATGTTGTCCATCTCAGATGCTAATATTGTTGACATTGGATCCATATCGACTGTACTCACTTTTTGTTATTTTTTATTTAAGATGTAAAAAAAAAAGGTCCCCCCAAAATCTAGATATTCTTAATCACTGCATGTACCTATTGAACATTGAGAATAACTGATGTTAGACCAAGAGAACCTCTTAAAAAAGTAAACCTGATAAAATTGTTTTTGAGTTTGGTGCATGAGAAATAACTCATATTTTATTTGTAGACATAACCAATACCTGTAACACCATAAAGCGACTGATTATTTTTTACTGCCAAGAACACTGTACTGTAAACACTGACAATAATATATCCACGTTTTAATTGATTTAAAGGAAGGCAAAAGTAAACGAACAAAAGGCATTTAGGAGGTTTAAGCAACACATCCGTTTCGAGGGAGTGACGTCACTGCTTACCTGCAAGTGGGCGTTGGATTTACCTGTAGCCGCAGGTAAAATACGGCGCGGCGCGGCGGGGCGAAGGAACGAATCTCACCGATCAAAGCGACAGTGTGAGCCGACTCAGAAAGCGCGTGCTGCGCGACGAAATCGACACGTTTGACCCGTTTTCAGTCAGTGAATCAAAACAAAGATCGGTGAAGTGGAGGTTATAACGCGTCAGAAGGAACATATTTCACACTCGGACTACTTCCGCGATCTTGAACGCTAGAAGTTGAGCTCAAAACAACTTGAGATTTCATCCGAGCCTATGCGGTAAGTGACACCTTGACAAACCATCTGCTCCGAGAACGACTCGCTAGAACGCTCTCGATCGATGGATCCTAGTGGATGTGTTCTCCTTCGGCCGCTTGCATTGGAAGTAATGGGACTTTCCAAAGGATTAGAGGCGTAAATATTTCTGTGAAGTCCATAAATATTGTTTGCATACAGACGAGAACAGTTTGAGGCTGTTAAAAAAAAAAGACTAAGCATTTCATGTTGTCTGGACATACAAACTCTATTTTGCCAATACATGCAATGCATAAAATGCTAAAAAGTCCAAATAAAGTTTTTGGGACTGGCCGGAGGGCACTTTACAGGCCTGCCTACTTTAAGCCTGACTTAACTCTGTGTATATTGAAATTGATAACCAAGTCCTTTCTGTGACAATGTATTCTAAGTTTTTCTTTCCCATCCACTTTATACATTATTATTCACAAGAGTTTCCTCAAACTGTCTAAGATTGATGACAACTGACAATACTTATCTATATCTGTATCAGGCATTCACAGTTTGGATGACATGTTGCTTTCTGAGAACTGGTGACAGGATTCATCGAAAACGCATGATTCTAGACAAAGAACGCAATCCTTGAGTCAAACGCTGACTGTATAAAAGGTGAAGTCACAAGAAGGGAGTGTATTTAAAAATAACTTGATGATCGAGTAATTCCTGCCCACCGAAGAAAACCCTCTTTACTAAATATAAACATGCTAAACTCTTAAAAACAAAGGTTCTTAATTGGCGTATTTTGGTTCCATAAAAAAACCTTTCCAATGCACAAAAGGTTCTTTGGAGAACCCAAAAATGGTTCTTTTAATGGCATACCCGCTTTTGAAACCTTTATTTATAAGAAGCGCTATGTAAGACGCAGCTTGTGAAGAATTAAAATCCTGATATGACTGCTCCAAATCATGTTCACATTCTTCAGGCTTGCATAAATAACCCTTCTATGCTATCTAGATACAGATCAGCTCGCTGTTGACATGTTTGAAATGCCTTTGGAGCACAACACATGTAGAGACAGAATGAAGGTGTCCACTATGTGGTATTTTGACCCAGTCGGGAAGAATATGGTCAGTGGTATACTGATGCAATGTTGATGATGAATTCATTTTGTAAATTAAATGTATTATTTGATTTCTCCATCGTCATTGCACGGTTGTGTTTTATCTTTGTTATATCTCCAGGCTTGAGGAAGTCAATGTGCAATAAATCAGAAATCTGAGAAATCTAAAATCGGAGAAATGAGAAATCTGACACTTTGAATTTGTATCAGTTTTCTTAATACTCACTCTTTAAAATTCATTTTTTTTGGCTCGGTTTCTGGAACTGGGCTTTCTTGAAATATAACAAGGCAATCTTTCATCTACATAGTAACATGATCTCCAGAAATCATTCTAATATGCAAATTTATGATCAGTGTTGAAACAGTTTTGCTGCTTAATATCTTTTGAGACGTGAGACTTTTTTCAGGATTCTTTGATAAATAAAAAGTTCAAAAGAACAGTGTTTAATCAAAACAGAAATTCTGTGTTACAGTATATACTACAATTCAAAAGTTTGGGGTCAGTACATTTTTCTTCCTCTTTAAAAAAAATAAATAAATAATTTTATTCATCAAGGGTGTGTTAAATGCATAAAAAGAGATAGACTTATATTGTTAGAAAATATTTCTATTTTGAATAAATACTTACTTTTTTTTGTTTTTGTTTTTGATGAATAAAAAGTATCACGGGTTCCAAAAATATATTAAGCAGCTCAGCACTGATAATAAATCATCATATTAGAATGATTTCTGAAGATCATGTTAATATGTAGTATTATTAGAATGATTTCTGAAGATCATCAGAAATATTAAATATATATATATATATATATATATTAAATATATATATACACCAATATTAAGAATAGTACGACCCGATAATATTTAATATTTCACAACATTATTGTTTTTTTCTGTTTTTAATCAAATAAATACAGCCTTGATGACCATAAGAGACTTTATAAGAGAGTTTATGTACTTTAATACCTATGCTGTAAATGATAGAATAGTTAGAACTTGATTGAGAATTACAAACTACATTAGAATACTACATAAACATCTACATCACAATTAAATGGTGAAATCTGAAAGTGTGCTCATATGCTGCTTAAATTCCCTGGTTTCAATCAGATGTCTGTCTGTCACTGCGCATGTAACTTGCATCAAACCTGAAAGCCGTCTGTTTGGAATGGTCATTTCATGTTGCTCCAAAAAAGCCTAAACTGCAAATAATGCTGTATTTTAATCATGCATGCAACGTTCAGCAAAAATAGGCTCAGCACATCTCTACATGCAGGTACGATAGTGCTGCTTTGTTTATGCATGCAGTTTGAATGCTGCAACCTGTTAATACTGTGTGTGTCCCTGCAGCACAGAAGCAGTCATAAGTAGCACAGGTATATTTGTAGCAATAGACAACAATACATTGTATGGGTCAAAATTATACATTTCTCTTTTATTCCAAAAATCATTAGGGTATTAAGTAAAGATCATGTTCCATGAAGATATTTAGTAAATTTCCTACCATAAATATATCAAAACTTAATTTTTGATTAGTAATATGCATTGCTAAGAACTTCATTTGAACAACTTTAAAGGTGATTTTTTCTTTTTTTAGTATTTTTTTTTTTTTTTTTTGCTCAGTTTGATTATTTTTTTTTAGTTGGTTGTATGTCAGATATTTTTTTTATTAATAACAAAACATAAATGGATGGATTGTTTATTCAGCTTTCAGATGATGTATAAATCTATTGACTGGTTTTGTGGTCCACATATTGACTCTGTTCATGAAACAAACCTAAGAAGCAATGCTTTGTCTCAGCTCTTGAGGCATTAATATCTGTCCTATGTTCCTGCAGGTCCTGAATGTGGTGAGTTATGCCTGGCCACAGCACAGGAACACATCACAAGACGCGTCCTCATGGCTCAAGCCGCTCTAGGGCCGACGGCTACAAGCAAAGTCGCACCTACTCCAGGGACAGCAGCACCAGTCAGGAGACCTACAAGGAGAACTACATTGAGCAACCTCGTAGCATAGACTCGCAGTTCCCCCGTAAAACCCATCCTCTCTATGCCAATGGACGAGGCTCAGAGACCCTGGGGTTTATCCCAGGCTCCGCCGACTCTCCTCAAGGTACGCAAGCCTGCGGCTCATGCGCCTCTCTTGGCTGGAGTGGTTGCAAAGCTGTGCTTTGCTGCATTCTGACTTGTGGGTTTTATGGGTCTCGCAAACCTTGCTTGCCAGCCAATGAAAGCTCCACTGACAACCCTTTAAAAACCGAGCCGGAACCAAAGAAGCCTAATGGATTGGCTCTGTCCAATCCCACATGCGGCGTAAGCCTCGAACCGAGCAAATCAAGGCAGTTGCGAAGCTCTGAAAGCTTCAGGTACGGCGACGTTTATTTTGCTGGCAAGAAAGTGGAGTACCCTGTCAACTCAGAGGCGCCTCCAAGACGGACCAGAACGACTGGAAAGGGTGACAACAACCATCGTCCCAGCAGTAACACCAGTATCTACTCGAGGGAGGATTTGGATCTAGACGACCTGGATGACGGCGGCACTGATATCGACTCGCTGATCACTAAAAAGCTTCTAGAACTTTATAAAATGCACCAGATCGAGCAACTTGCCAAATGCACATCTGACGTGTCCTTCTCCCGGAAAACCATCGAGATCAGCGATCTGATCAACAGCATTGCTCAGGACTACAACTTGGAGGAGCAAGAAGCGGAGTGCCGGCTGGTGCATGGCGTCATACGCATCAGCACCCGCAACAAATCCTCGAAAGGTTACAAAAGCAAAGACTATAAATCGCACGATGCAATGCAGCATATTAACGGGAGGAGGGATGGAACACTGCCCGACAGTGGGAACGAGACCATGACCTTCACATTTAGTGATGGTAAGTAGGGCTGAAACGTTTGGGAAGTCGGGAAGTCGTTTGATCTTATATGACCTAATAATGTAAGAGCCTGCAATTATGTGGTTTGACCAGTGCGCCGCTATAGCGCAAGACTGTCAGCCTTCTTGGATGCAATTCAAGAGAAGAAGAGCAAACGCAGCCGAACCTGAAGCTGCAGTGTTTGGATGAATATGTAAATATATGCTGCGTGCTTTCCTATAAATAATGAAATAAACACGGCAAAATTGACCGTGGTGGGAAAGCAGCAGTTAAGAAAGCATCTGATTACAGCGATGTGGATGTTTGCAGTTCGGTACTCTAGTAAAGTCCAGTCACGTTACATTTCTTTATATAGTACTTTATGCAATAGATAGCCTTAAATCAAGCAGCTTTACAGCATTAAACATAAAAAAAACAGAGTCAGTGTCACTTTTAGTTAGAATTACTGATTTTAGGTTATAAATCAGCTCTCCAGTGTGAGACTAGCTAATGATAAGATCTTTTTATCAGTGGGGAAAAATATATTATTTCATTAAAGTGATAGTTTGGTTTGCATAAATCAAAGCTTGATCTAGCTCAGGACTGTTTTTATTATCATAACCCATAACAGTATTTTAAGAGAGATTATGTTGTGAATAAAATAGTTTATACAAAAATAAAACATCTTATCACTTACATTTATTTTGTTTCTTATTCATATGACTTACAAAAGGAGATGTCAGGCAGAATGATGTTTTTTTTTTTTTTTTTTCATATAGCTAATTAAATGGTGAGTTTCTCTGTCATCTCATTTTGTGTTCCCAATATTTTTAATTTTATAATAATTGTAATTACATAATATGATTTTCAAAAGCTGAAGTGATTACCTTTATTTATTTGTTAGAATATGAATAACTCAGTATTTTAACTAATTGCAAAAGCTGAACTGTCAATAAAAGTCTACTGATTAATCAGTTAAATAATCGACGATTAGTCGATTAACCGTTCTAACAATCATTAGATTAATCAATTATCAAAATAATCATTTGTTGCAACCCTGATGGTAATTGATGGTGGATAAGAGTGTCAGTAGGGCACGATGATGTGTGAATGTCTTTTGACATGATTTCTCTTTCCCTCAAGGTGAACCCGAGGTGCTAGTGTCAGAACTGACACCGTCAGATGAACTTGCCCGAAAGATGAGAGACAACAGCGGGAAAAGTAAGCATCTTGGTTCTTGCTTCTTACACTTTCTGAATGGCTTATGTGAAAAGATAATTTACCACCATGGTGCCATGTTATCCCTAACCATGATGGAATTGCACCCTGAGGATGCCGTATTCTTTTCTCAGTGCTCTATTGTAACATTTTCTCACTCATTCTCTACTGTCAAATTGGCATTCCTATCTTTGATCTATGCCCCCCAAAGAATAATGCCTTCTACATAAACTGTAGTTGCAGGGCCTGAAGCTTCTGACAGTGAATGCTGAAGTTCTCATCTCACTTAAGCTCGTCTCCAAGCAGTTTATCCAGTATTCTCCCATATCAGATCACATCTACCCTTCCTCATATAATGGTGGTGCTCTCTAAAGGTCTCACTTTTCTTGCACTGTGGAATCTTTCCATGCTGGAGACGTGTGCAAATGTGGGGTGTCACTTTATGAAACTCTATACTTAAAAATGTTTTGCCTAAAATTGTTGTTCAGTGCTATTGATTACTCGGGGAAATTTTACAGGCCAATAATGACGATGAAATAAACATCCATAGCAAACATACCAACCCTAAATAACTGGTCTTCAAAACAGATATTCTTATGCATCATTTTATAATATTGCAATCGAAAAGTAAATATTCACCAGAATGAGCCTCTTTTCCATTAAGGATGTTCCGTTTTGATTTGTCGCATCGCCGTTTACACCTGCTGTTTTAATCCAGCTCTTTTGTCCACTTTCCTGATTTCTTTGAGGGGGAGTCTATGGGCAGGTGTATGTATGGGCTTTTCGGAACTTTCAATCATATTTTGCTAAATAAGCTTGCGCAATTTACACATGAACACGAAAGGAGACAACGGAAAACAATACAGAGAGCAGCAGCTTCTACGCAGAACGCTGTGGGTTTGTGCTAGAATTAGGAATGGTAAGATAAATTTTTTTCGCCTTCAAACCAAACGTACGATTTCAGACGGCAAAGTTTAAATCCCATCTGGTTAGTGCGCTTCAACAACACGTCCTGTAACCTTTAAGAATTATGTCAGTAGGCAGAGAAGAGCTTGTCTCTTGTGCCTGTTGGCACTCATTCGACCACATGAGCATCTACACTAGGAAATCAATCCGGTCGAATGGGTTTTCGACTATCTCTGGAAGTGGTCAAAAGTGGACAGGCTCAAAACGTTTGAAACCTGTTTGTATTTAGCATCATCCCCTGGTGATCGGATCGATAGAAACACATCTTAATACAGGGCCTAAGTTACGAATCTCCACCCACACAGAAGTCACTGCCAATCAAGAGTCTTGCTTTTGGTTGGCGCTGCGGATTGACACGTCAAAGTTCAATGAAAAAATTCACATAGGGAAGTTTCTTTGCCACCATTCCCATTGATATTTCAACGATTCTACATGACTGTACCTTACAACATTTACTGAATGCAGAGTTGCACTCTACAAGATGCTCAAAGTCCATAAATTGCAAAAATCAACATGTTCTTTTCCTTCACAGATTACTACTCGAGCTCGGCCACAGACTCATCAGGGGCTCCGCTACTGTGCTAACACTCCAGCTGTTCCCTCTCAATTATTACTGCCTAACTAGTGTTCATCTCTGTCCTTGTGCTCCTCTCATATTTCACTGAAAGCAGTTATTATGCTAAGGACTGTTTGCGTTTGTCAGACTGCTGTAGTCGCACAGCTTCTGTCACGAGTGTAATGTTAAACAAAGGAGCCTGTTGCAAAAACCATTGGTTTCCTACTGCCCTTGTCCGAAGCCATGTGGATTGTTATATAATGACCAAACCACTGGCATCAAAGGGTATCTAAGTATTGCTTCTAATTATACTTTTAGAGACGGTCATCATAAGCGGTGATGTATCTAGTAATTATGCATGTATTCAGCACTGAGACTTAAACTAGTTGCCATTCATCGGACTGCTTTGCTCTAGTAGCCCGTCCTTCAAGTGTCGCCTCAGATGAACAATTTGTCTACCTTGTTTTGTGTTTAAATGATTTAATGCAATTTAATGTTGTTTTGGGACTGTTTGATGTCAGCCACATCTGTATGATGGAACGTCACTTTCTAAATACTTTGTACAGACTTTTTTTTTTTGGCCAATTTTTTGTATTGAAATAAAAAGGGAGTTTCCTCTCGTTTTCTGTTTTTATTCATCACCGTATTCATTTATACTGTATGCACCATTTTGTCTATCATACTGGCTGTTTTGTTTCAGAAAACTATTCTAGTTCTGTGTCACGTATGATGACATATTTACACTCATACGTGTTAACCACAGAAAATTTCTTCTTTCTTTACCGCGTAGCATTTTTCTCAGAAGATTGCATTGGCGTCCGCCTCCTCCCTCTGCTTCCCTCAGGTCACTGTGCTATGAACTTGTTTGGCTGGTTTGACAATAGAAAGGAAATAAAATCCTAGTGTTTGTTGGAGTTGTACATTGCGGAGGAGGGGCAAACTCCAGAGAAAATTCCCCTCGCAACTGTCCTCGTTTTGACACAGAACTAGCTGCTCCGTTTTACTAGTCAAGATAATTTTGTGATATCTAACATACAGTTTTTAAGGATTAATGGGAAATTACCAATCATAATAATAATGGTTTTGGGCGTGCTAGCACTCTTTTGTCTTGCTTTTTGATTGTATACCATTTCGGACTCAATTAATTAGGCCTACATGAAATGATTGCATCTTTCCGAACCAATTTTTTGGTCAGATTGGCAGAAGTTCAGGGCCCATATTCATAAAGAATCTTAATGCAAAGAGTAGCTCCTAGTGACAAAATTCCAAGAAAATTCTTAGAAATGTGGGCGTTTACTCTTAAAATTAAAGAAAAAATCCTAGTAAAGAAAAAAGTAATTCAGAAAGGCATCTTAACCCTTAAAAGAGGTCTTAAGGTCAAACTTGTTAGGAGCACGGACGAGGACTTTTAAGAGGCTTAAGAGTTTCCTTAGCAGAGGAGAAAATGGCAGAAAGACGAAGAGGGAGAAGAAATGTGTTGCAGACGATGGATGACAGGGAGTTAATAAGACGCTATAGATTAGATCGTGCAGGGATCATGTTTGTGACTGATCTTATTAGAGACACGCTAACATCTCCGACACAGCGCAGAAATGCCATAGCGCCAGAACTGAAAGTAATCACTACATTACGGTATTTGGCAACTGGGAAAATGCAACAGTGCAGTAGTGATGATTTGGGTCTGTCACAACCTTCTGTAAGCAGAATGATCACACAAACAATTACAGCACTTACAGAACCTCTTATTGTGTCGCAGTTCATTTAGTTTCAACTGGACATTCCCACCTTGCAGGCTCAAAAAACTGCATTTATGAATATAGCAGGCTTCCCTGGTCCGCACAAGCAGGGGGAATGAACCGTTAATAGTTTTTGTGCTATACGCTCCCATGTCTGCTTCTTGTCCCGTGCTGTGACACCCGGCCTGAATTTTCCTTTAAGAATGGCCTTGTGTTCATCCACTAACTGGGCTAACAGTAAAACACTGCTCCTCTGTCCAGTTGGGCTTTCTCGCCCTTCTTGGTTTTGATTCCATGTTTGATACATTAAAACCAACATTCAAACCACCACTTAAATAGACAGCATCAGTGTAATTGGAATGAGTGGAACAATTTTTATCATTCTAAGCCAATCAAATACCTTATAGGAAATTAAAAGCATGGTCAATAAAAAAAGGATTTATATACACACATATAATGTATGTTGTGTGTGTGTTGAGAGAGAACGGTCCAAATAGGAAAAATTACGCATGTAAATACAAAGTGAAGATTAGAATAGACCCTATACTTAAAATCACTCTTTTTTTCCTTCTTGGACAACCAACCAATCACAGTCTTCAAAAGATTGTGTCATACATAGCAACGGGGTCAACCCCGCCTCCTCACTAAAATGAAAGTTTTTGTCTTTTCCTTACTCAGAGTTGCTCTCAGATCGGTCCCGAATTGATCTTAAGCTAAGACTCCTACGTAAAAGTTTTTAAGCTAAATTAAGAGTTTTCTGAGAGGATTCTTAGAATCTTTATGAATACGGGCCCAGATGTTTATGCAAGATAAGATTGAAAATCCAAAACGACCATTTCATTCTTGAGATAAATTGATGCTATAGTGAAAGTTGTGTCACTGCAATGCATTGAACTTTCAAATGGTTGTCATTCTGAAATGCATCATTTCATGTACTTTATATATATATATATATATATATTATATATATATATATATATATATATATATAATATATATATATATATTATATAAATTTTTTTTTTTTTTTTTTTACAAGTAGACAGCCTCAGAAACTTCTTTTTTTTTGTGGCCTTAATCATCACAAGAGGGCACTATAGTACACACTATCTAGAGAGAGTACTCTTAACCTGGAGACACTGATACAATAAAGACCAGCTAAGAGTTGTTTTCATATGTATTTGTGTGTATGGTCAGTTCAGACATTATAATGTTATGTTTTTAATTTGTGTACAGATCTGTACATCGAGCACTACTGTATAGTTTTTGTAAAGAAAATGTCCAGAAGTCCAAACTTGTACAGAGCACTGACCATCCGGAAGAGCATACTACCATAATACTAATTCTACATAATATGTGCACATTCTATGCAGAAAATATGCAAAATGTATACCATTTGTCCGTGCATGCAACAGGTCAAACTATTCTACATAAGAATGCAACTTATAACAGCAGTGTGGGTTAAAAATGCAAATTAAGTTTTTTTTTTTTTTCAAATGATAAACTGGATGCTATTCTCTAACATGCAACGTTTGAAACTATTTATAATTGCAAAAAATTGTACATGCTATTAAAAAAAAAAAAAAATGCAGTATGCTGTTTCAGTGTCCGGGCCAGGATTTCCAAATCGCCTAAAATGTCTGGGTTTTGACATTGTTTTTCCTTTTGATTTGCTCTCTATAGTCCTCATGCATTAAATTGCTTTGACCGTTCTCTGTAGACTTTTCAGTCATTACCTTCAGCCAAAACCTGGACATTTTATGCAATTTACTTGTCCTGAAAACAGAGGACGCAAGCTCACCCTCTATATTCACATGCTGCTCAATGTATTCACAAAAGCGACTGTTTAAGCACCAAAGAAATGGAATTTCTCACAAGTCACTGGCGGAGCAATCATCTGCTATGAAAACAAATACGCAGGTACGTACTGTTCAAACAAAGCGTTTACCTTTGTGCCTCTGACCCTGTAGTGTCACCATCAGACTTCCTCTGGGTACACACGTAGCAGCAAACACAACTTGTTTTATTACAATTACGCAATTTGGACTTCTTTCAGAAATAAACATGTGATACTGACAAAGCATGAGGCTGCAGAAGCCAATGTTTGCAACGCTTTGACATAGCAAACATGGTTAAGGCTGGAAAGAAACACTAGCTTACTGAATATCATGTTAAACAAGATGTGTACACCATCGCACAACATTACATGTTTAAAGGACCAGTTCAGATTATTGTGATGTTTTTATCAGCTGTTTGGACTCTCATTCTGACGGCACCCATTCACTGCAGAGCATCCATTGCTGAGACACTGATGCAGTGCTACATTTCTCTTCAAACCATCAAATGTGAGATTTGTTCTAATTATAAGTTCAGTATTCATAGAAGTGATTTAGAAGTACATGACAAACACGAGTTTTGATAATACCAAAATCTGTAAAAATAGATTTAATTGCAGTATATTTATGAACACACAAATGTTTTCCTCTAGCTTTCTCACAGAGACAATACATGAACCTCCCATAGGTGCGGAGATCTTTTCTAGAGCGTTTCATCAAGGAATACTTTGTAGTTTCACAATCATCCCGTACAAAAAGCTACAAAGGTGCTTCCAAAAAAAAAGAAAAGGAAACAATCAATAAATCACATACCCGTGACCTAAATACCATTACAAAGGTGCAGTAATTTCATTAAGCGGTGTAAACAATAAAGCTGTGCGAAAGTCTGTAACTTGTCTAATATTTCAAACGTAACCCTTACGCAGTGTGATTCTCTCACAGCTCAGCTTTCCCACGAACGCTGGAGAAGATAATGCTCTATGGAAAGTCTGTGAGTCTTTGGTTCACTACCTCGTGAAAAGCATTTCGATCAATAAGTCCAGCAGATCTGCCTGACCGATGACCGGACGAAAGAAGAGCTCTGTGATGAGGCTCGGAGTGATGGTCTTTAAAGTGGACGCGGTGAGGAGGATTCGAGCAAACCGCCCTCGATCCTCTGGATGAAGAGGCACAAGGACCTCCTTGAGAGCATGCTGAGCTTCATACTGCAGACCCTCGATGAACAGAGATGCCTTCAGACCCGGCACATCTGCAGAAAATAATGGGTGAGTGCATTGTAAATTGTATGGCTAAACGTAATAATTTAGGGTACAAATTATAAGTAAATAAAGATAGATAGATAGATAGATAGATAGATAGATAATTTTAAATAATTAAATATATTTAAATAAAAAATTAATTATAAATACATTGTTTAATTATAAAGAATTTTAATTATTATTTATTAAAATAATTTTTTATTAAGTCATTTTAAATAATTAAATATATATTTTAATAAAATTAAATTAATAATTATTAAATTATAAATATAATTTTCAATAGCTTAATATATTTAAATAGTTACATTTTAAATTAAATAATTTTGAATTAAATATAAATTAAATTACATGTACATTATCTATATAGAATTATTTATTTAAATAAAAACGATTTATTAAATTAAATTATAGATAGATATAATTTAATAACTAAATGTTATTACAAGTATAGTCATTTAAAAATTTTAATTTTAATAACTTATAATAACTTCAATTTTATATAACTTTTAAAATTAAATAATTTAAAATAATTACATATATTTTAATAAACGTTAAAGTTAAGAATACTTATTTTTATAAATAATTATTAAATTAAATTTTCTCTCTCTCTCTCTCTCTCACACACACACATATATATATAATTTCCAAAAACAGATAACTCCATTTTTAACAATTTTCAAAAATCATGTTTTTTCATTGTGCAGAGTTATATAAATAAACTATATATATTATTTTGAATGATTACATTTTAATTTTTTTATGTAGTGTTTGATATTATAGCTTCAAATCATTTAAATATAAATTAGTGTGTAAATATGTTAATGTGCAACACCATGTTGGTTCTGGAGAACGTACCTGGATTGAATATCACGGTGCCTTTCAGATAAGCGTACTCCTTGGGGCTTAAATCCAGACTCCAGAACTTCTTGAGGCAGGCTTTGAGTGTCTGCACTCCGGCCAGCGTGGGCTGCTCTGGATCGGAGCTCGGCGTCTCTCGGCCGTTGAGCAGGATTCTCTTCAGCATGCTGGGCGCCGGAGAGTCGTGCACCTCGAAGCGAACCCGGTCCTGAGCCAGACCCAGAATGAAGAGCGGCGCCCAGCAGTTCTGCAGCAGAGACAGCTGGTCTTTGGTGGCAGCTGCTGGAACGCCGGCAAACTCTTCATGAAGTGCACGGTCTTCACCAGCACGTCTGAAGCCACCTGACACGTCTCGCTTGGAGTCTTCAGACAAACCGTCCTGCGTTTCTCGCAGTGGCACGTCTGAGGGACCCGCTTGTAGCTCGGCTCGCTCGGAGTCGACTCGCCTCGGCTGAGGATGTTGAAGAGGATGGCGTTCGACTGTCCGATACCACACACCGAACAATCACAATCCATGTTCTCACCACACACACAAACACTCTTCTAGAACTCAAGCCTCTGGAGCTCCTATTTATAACAAGCACTCCTGAACCTTGACCTGTTAATCTACATCTGCTGTGAACAAAACAACGGTTTAGCAATTGGGTAGACGGTGATAAGGCACTTCAGTGCAAAGCCACTGTAGGCTGGGATATACTGGAGGTGAGGCAATATTATCTCTGCTGGAGTCATTGCACCAGGCCGTACCAAGCGACCAAGGACTCCTCAAGTACTCATTATATGGTCCCTATCATTACAGACGAGCCTATAAACCCACAACCAGACGAATCCAGCACAGTAAGAGAAGCGAGAGGTGAATGACCCTTGAGGACGGGAAGGATGACTGCTTGAGGAAAACGCTCAAGTTAGAAAACAGACAACTTTTCATAAAAAAAAAAGAAAAAAAAAAAAAAGAAGGGGTGGTGTTGTATGATTATTATTATCATAAATAATAGATTTTTTTTTTTATAATATTTTTTTTTATGTGTGTTGTGTGTGTTTATTTATTTATTTTTTATAAACACACATATGCATGTATATATATATATATAAAAAAAGTTTATATATTAAATATATTTATTTATAATATAAATTATATGAACATAAATATAGACGTAAATATTTTCAAAATACACACTGTATGTGTGTGTATTTATATATACATAATAAATATACACAGAACACACACATACATCGTGCAAACAAAAACTTTTTTTTTTGGATGTTAAAAATATGTTTTCTTAAACTTGAACTGCTTAATTTTAATTCCTTATCACGTTTATTCCACAGATTTACCTTTGATAGATATACACCTTACTTTTTCATAAACACATACATTCCTCTTAGATTATACTCACTTTCTCTTATTTTGAACAGCCTCCGAATACAATTTGGAAATAAATCATTATAAACTTTGTACATTATCTGTGCTGCTGTATATAAATCAATTAAATCAAGAATTTTAAAGCATTTAATTTAATAAACAATTTGTTTGTTGGTTCATAATAATCAACCCTTTTACCAATCTTTATAGCTTTCATTTGTAACATATTGGATTTATTTTAGTTTTATATGACCCCACACCTCCACAAAAAAAATAAAAAAAATAAAAAATTTTAGAAGGGCAGAAAGAAAATGGAAACGGCATAAATTGCAAATTTCCTACCAGCTTTTGCAAGCTAGTCTATCCCAGTATCAGGAAGCAGTTTCTTTATCAAGGGCTAATTATTTTTCCAGTTTGATTGCCAAAAATTCTCATTGTCCAAAGTCTCTGTTTTCCACTTTAAATTCTGTGTTAAATCCTCTGTATCCAGTTTAGTTCCAATTGTAGTTCTGTGTGAGAAATTTTGTAGCTTCTTCATAGACAAGATTGTTGGTATAAGGTCTCAGATTGTATCACTTTTACCCAAAAGATGTCATAATTTACAGATTAGTTCATCTAGCCTGTCGGTTTTTCAGACTATTTCCCATTCTGATTGGCTGGCTGTGATTTCTAGTATGAAATTAACCACTTTTTCTCTTGATATTATCCCTGCTATTTTATTTAAGGAGGTATTGGATGTTGTTTTACCTAGCATACTTTCCATTATAAATGCCTCTTTGCATAGAAGCACTGTTCCATCTTGTTTAAAACACGCTGTGGTTCACCCCTGCTAAAAAAAGACAAACCTAGACTCTTCCGAACTTCACAATTATAGACCTATTTCTAAGTTGCCCTTTTTGTTGAAAGTTCTGGAAAAAGTGGTGTTACTCCAACTTACACCATACTTAACTTCTAACAACATCTTAGATCCTTTTCAGTACAGTGCTTTTAAGGCTAAGCACAGTACTGAGTCTGCTCTACTGAGAGTGACTTATGATATTTTGTTATCTGTTGACTCTGGAAACTGTGCAGTCCTTGTTCTGTTGGACTTAAGTGCAGCCTTTGACACTGTGGACCATGGCATTTTGTTAAAAAGATTAAATTATGAGGCAGGCATTTGTGATGCTGCTTTAGATTGGTTTGAGTCTTATCTATCAAATAGGAGCATATTTGTAGATATTGGAGAATTTTCATCATCCCCTATGCCAATCACCTGTGGGGTGCCACAGGGTTCGATTCTGGGTCCAGTTTTATTTTCTCTTTATATGCTTCCATTGCGCTCAATTTTTGAGCGCCATAACATCTCCTATTACATCTATGCAGATGATACCCTCTATTTACCATTAGATTCTGGTTATGAATCAGTCCTTTCTCTGCTAGCATGTTTAAAGGATATTAACGAATGGATGGATGAGAATTTCCTTCAGTTAAACGAAAATAAGAGATTATCCTATTTGGCTCCAAACCACAGATTGACAAATACAGTGGTCTCTTGGGGCATTTTCAGTCAAAAAATTACTCCTATGTGAAAAATCTGGGGGTCATTTTTGATGCCGACCTGAAGTTTGACAAAAAAATAAATTCAGTGGTCAGGGCCAGCTTTTTCCAGCTAAAGCGATTGCTAAAGTTAAAGCCCCTCCTCACCTTTCAGGATTTGGACCCTGTAATTCACGCTTTTATTTCCTTAAGGCTTGATTATTGCAATGCCTTGTATGCTGGAATTAGTCAGTCATCACTCTCACGTTTACAGATAGTCCAAAATGCTGCAGCTCGTTTCTTGACTGGGACAAGAAAGAGAGAACATATTTCACCAATATAGGCCTCTCTCCATTGGCTTCCCGTGAAACAAAGAATTGATTTCAAGGTTTTAACATACATGTTTAAAGCTCTACATGGACTTGCCCCTAACTATATATCAGAACTTTTAAGTTTCTATTCTTCTCAGAGATCACACAGCTCTTCAGTCCAGCTGTTTTTAAATGTCCCGAAATCTCAGTTGAAAACAAAAGGTGACGTCTCTTTTTCAGTCTATGCTCCAAAACTTTGGAACACACTACCCTTAACTATCAGAGCTTCTCCTACATTAAGCCTTTTTAAAGCATCAATTAAAACCTACCTCTTTTCTCAGGCTTATTCTTAATTTGGGTTTATCTTATGTATCTCTTAAATGCTAGGGGTTGTAGTTTTTTGGCATATAGTAGGTTTTGATCTTTTCTTTTTTTAATATATATTAAAATTTTGTTTAAATTATCTTGTTATGATTGGAGTGAATACCTTTCAGCCCTGTTTTATTCGTGTGTACTTGCTCTGCTTGTGAAACACTTTGGTCAACATTCTTGTTGTTTTAATGTGCTATATAAATAAATCTGACCTTGACCTTTAATGTCTCAAGGTTTAGCTAGTTAACTGGTTAGTTAACTGGTTAATCTCCCTGCTAGTAGATGACGTAACTGTGTCATTTTGAGAGAAAAGTCACCTTTCTCTATATTTAAAATAAGCTGCTGTGTGTTCTGATAAAACCAACATTTTTGGAAAATCATTATAAATACGAATATTATATTATATTATTAATGTTTTACCAGTCACGGATACTATGACTGCGCTCCAGCAGGTGTTTATTTGTCTGTTTGCAAAAGTACAATTTGTTAAACAGTTCTGAATCTTCGTGCTTCAATGTGTCACATCCAAAGTCATTGTAAAAATATGTTACTATATTACAAATAAATTCTATTATTTTTAGAACATCTAACTGATTATTGAACATTGGTTTTTCATTAATATTGCTGCTGCACAGTATGTTTTACTCCAATAACAAATAAAATAAAGAAAACACTACAATTTTACTTTTAAGCCAATGTGTAACTTGCGGTTTCTTTGTAAATTCACCAGCAATTTCTGAGTGAAAATTGCTTCTACACCAATTTTTAGTGTGGTTTCTGAAACCAATGTATTACAGTGATTTTACCACAATAGGGAGTGTTCTTATGCACAACACTCAGATCTACTCAGACTTAATCTACTCCTTTTCTATCTATACTACCTTCTAGTGTTTATTTGTTTGCCTTTAACTGTTTTCAGACATTCTGCAGAAAACAAATAGTCTGGCTGTTAATTGATCTAAAGAAAATCAGTCAGATAAATTGACTTTTGACTGACTGAAAAACTGAAGTAATCAAACTCTTAAATTATTTGTAAATTAACACACAAACTATAATGTGATCAGTGAAGTTGACTCCAGTAGAAAATTTATCAACACCAAGAAAAATTCATCAATCAGAATCAATTCAGGATAAAACAAAAAATGTTTATCACTTTCTTGAGGATACTTGCTATCACTGAGGTGTTTTTCAGTAACGTCACGATCCTGTCCTGGTTTATTATCTCAGCAGTGCCTAGCACTGAGAACTTAACCAGATAAGCTAATTACTATATTGCTTTCAATCGAATCAACAAGTAGCTACTTGTGTAATTCCACTTACATTTCCATCAGAAATATTAAGTTCTCTGCAGACGCTCACCAAAGCCAGTGAAAGGAAGTAGTATCATTTTGTTCGCTGTTAATGTAAATTACTCTTTTGGTTTTAAAACTAATATGAATTGATTTTTTCAGTACGGGAGTAACAACATGCAGTCTCTTTATAATTGTCATAATTCAAAGTCGCTTATATGTCAGATAATGTCCGATAAATTCAATTGATTCATGGGTTGTAAATACGTTTGATAAGCCAGTGTTTATTGAAGGTCGAGACAGTCTGAGACAGACACTGAGGACACCACCTTATCACCAACTCGATAGAAAAAGAGAAAAAATAACTCGTGACAGACAAATGAAACAAGAGTAAACAACTGCTGCAATTGACTATTTCACTCATTTTAAAAAAGGACCTCTAACACTAGCTTGCTCTATTCTGTAAAAAAAAAACTTGCTACGTGTGCTGTGTTAAACTAACTGAGACTTGTTATTGCACTTGCATATGATTGCTCTTTTGTTGATTCCAATTGCTTCCATTGTCCTCATTTGGATAAAAGCGTCTGCTAAATGACTAAACGTAAATGTAATGTAAATTTCAGAAATAACTAAATATCAAATACCCATAAACAAGCGTTCACGTGTTCTGTAGGGTGCCATGCTAAAACTAGAATCTTAATCTAGGATGATTAAAACAACATTTCGCTCATTCTTTAATAATATGCATGCTGTATTTACGAGCTCGTGTGACGTGTTGATTCTATTCATGGTGCAAGTTCTTAAGATTTTAAGATTTTATATTGATGTCTCTTATTTGAGTCGTAAGCTTCAGGTCGGTTTCGCATTTTGTTCGTATCTTATGACATTTTGCATCTCCAGTAAATGCATCTTGATTTAAGGATGTTTAGATATTTTTACTGAAAAAAAGTGAGATGAAAATACAGGAAGATTTTTTATTTTTTTTTTTTTTTTTTTTTCGTATTTAATCCCACAAAAAAACACACACACACACACACACACAGTGAGATGACAGTAGCAAAAGTCTAAACAATGTCAAACTATGTAGTAAAACAGCGTGTCCTAACCGTCCAAAAGTACACATGTGGATGTGTTTCTGGTGTGTTTGGTTAGGGACACGTCCAACATGTGCATTGTTGGTGGAACTGAGAAAACACGGCTGTAAACAGCACAACATGAAAAAGAAAAAGCTAAGGTGAAGAGCTTTTAGCACACTGTATAATTATCATATGCTCCAAACATACATAATTGCATGAAATGATATACAGGCATAAGCCTGCAAAAAAAACCTATGAATCTGAACACACAATCAAGCTTTATCTACATGATTTCCTGCAAAGGTTTCCAAATAAAGATCGTCTGCAACTTACACGGGCAACGGAATGATTTTATCTCATCAGATTGTTGAGCTGGCCGTGCAAGTTGTTGTTTAGGCTTGGATCTCATTGGTAAATCAATGGCAAAACATTGCAAAACTATTCAAACACGCTGACAGGCCACGCAATCCATAAAGATGTGTTCTCGGTGTGTGCAGACGTGAATTCATTCATGTGCAACAAACTCTTTATATTTTAGGTATATATTGATTCTGAAAAGGGGGTTTGTTTTAAGACAGTTTTGAAAGATCACATTTAACCAATTCTGCTTTAAACGTGAACCTTTGGAGCAGCATATTATTTCTCTTTTGTTGTTTTGATTGCTTCTGTCGTCCTCACTTGTAAGTCACCTTGGATAAAAGCATCTGCTAAATGAGTAAAAGTAAATTTAATAAATGTAATGTTTATTTTAAATGCTAGATTCTATGCTTAAATTCACATCTTGTGACATTTCCTTAATGATTTTTTCAGCAGCTTTGACTGAAAACTACAAGAAATTGAGGTTTAACATCATCCTGGATGCCAGAACACAGTTATATACACACATATTTCAGATCAAACTCCACTATTTCACTTTATTTTTGTACTGCGCCTTTAGTGACCTTCACTTTCCACTCTGGTCTTATCAACAGGACGCGATTCATGTTTCTCAATGACAGAATCTCGAATCTATTTATATTCCAGATTTTATGACGGTCATAAGAATGACTGAGCTGTAAAGTTGAAGGCCAGGGTTAAGATCGTTTAGTTTTCTCTCGGTTGGTGAACCCGAATAACCGGTATTCCTGTCAGTCTAAGATGAGTAACTATCGGGTTTTTCATTTAAATGTTTCATTTCAGGACTAATAATAATATAACTTTATATTTCACGAACACTGCGTTACGGATAACGCGAATCCACGCGACTTCAATCCGCTTCAGCATTCAAACATAATCTAATATTTCGATCTAAAGTTCACATTAACGTTCAGAAACATAAAAACAAACGTGTCTTCAGCTTAGTAAAAGTAATTGTTTTCAACTCACCGAATGTGATGTGTGAAGATGCGGATATTAAAGCGTAACTTTTAATATCTGACTGAATATATTTGAACACGCGCTAGCAGTTTGCGCGCCAAAAAACAGAACGCGGATCCTAACGGTCGCCTCGTCTTTATATATTTATTTATTATATGTTTTTGTTTTAAAGGTACCTTGCTTTTCACAATATCTTAAAGTTATCCTACGTAATGAAATTTTTTAAAATATAAATGTTAATTTCGGCGGCCCTCCCGCAATACGCGCTCGGACTCGCTTTTCTACAGAAAAATATTATATAAAAATATGTCAGAGTATCAAACGTCACTTAAATATAAAAGTCATTGCTTAATTCAGTTTTGTGGCATGTTTAAACATTGGTGCCCTAAAATAAATGATATCTTGAAAAATAATAATAATAATAAAGCCGTTAAACTAAAGCAGCCAAAGCTTCATGCCAATACAAAACCAAAAACACCCTAAAAACATCATCTTATCATTTATTTTTACTGTTGCTGCCATCTAGTGTACAGGTGTCAAGACCTTAAAGAGACACAGATTTACAGGTCTGATTAAAACCAGATTAAAAGTGTTACATTTGTGGTTTACTGTAAGAAGCACTTAATGCTGACAGAAAACAGTTACACTTTTCAGATACACGATTAACGATTTCAAGGATGACTGTTCCTTCACCCCCAAAAAAAACAAAAAAAAAAACAATTATATACATATATATATTTTTTAATTCAAGTGGAGAAATCGAATTATCCTGCAAGGCATTCAGGACCAATCCTAAGAGTTTTCATCTTTTGTTAACCAATACATTCAAGTCCTGCCAATAACAACTATTTAGGAACAGGACTTCATTGTGTTTAAGTGCAGTAAGTCAATGCTACCGGTGCGAAAGTTGATAAATTAACTCAATCCTAAGCACACCTCAACCACTGCTTTAAAAGAGTTTTTCCAGCTGCATTTTGTACATTTCAGTTTTGCCATCTCATTCATGTTAACTTGTAACTAACAACATTAAAAGAGGCATGCATTGAAGGTCAAAGTCAAAACTCTAGAAGAAAGCTACTGGACATCTAAGAAATGGCTCTCCTTTGATCATGTGCCAGATGTGATCAACTCCATCTCATGACTGAAGACATTAAAGAGTTAATGTTTATCTCATCTACCTTCAGGGCATTAACCCACAGGTCATGAACTCTGAATCACTCGGTGGAGGTTGCAGAAGCAAGGGGATTTTCTAGCTTTGACGACACCATGTCAACATTCAGGTTCATCTGCGTACGTCTGAAAATGGTTTCTGAGAAACTGAAGTGCAGCTCTTTTAAAATAAGAGCACTTTTAAAAATGAATGCAGCTGCTTTGTGTGCAAAGGCGTTCAGCACAACCCATCATAAATAGAAATAAAACACACGAACTATGACAAATGTTTAAAGTTTTATTTATTCAAGCAGTTTAATCCAATGTACTTTACCAAATGTTCAGCTATCACCTGCCAGAACACAACTGACGATAAGCTTTCATTAAGAGGAATAAAAAGAAAGGAATGTTTTGGAATTTTTCTTAAAATTAAAAGTTCTCTTTTTTTTTATTTTTATTTTTTTTTAAATATAATCAAGGTCGAGATTTAGTTTCTCAACCTGGCAAAACATTTGGATGTCATCTTAAGTTTTTTTTTCTGTTTGAGTTTGTTTTTCGATATTTATTCACTTTTTCTTTTTTTACTGCGTCCCTCTTGGTGAAGACAGGGCCGAAGAGAACCATTCTGGAAAAGGAAGAAAGATGTAAAAGACTAGAAAAATAGTATTTCTTTAATAGTCAAAAAGTGCAAGAGAGAAACTCCTCTCACCTGGTGTTAGACGGCCGGCACAGCGGTGCTGGGGCCAGTCTTCTGCGCAGCTTCTTTGGCCTGATGAGCCTGCAGCACCGCCACCGCTTCATCCACCTGGAATATAAAGTATATTTTTATATATATATAGTTACACAGGTTCATAGAAAACATGCCCATGTCCAAACACGGTCATAAAAGTTTGAAGCTTGGGATTTTGGTCTCATTTTAAAGATCCTTGACAAATTATTGTTGAAGTAAAAAAAAAAAAGTAAAAAAAAAAAAAAAGTTGTAAAAAACTTAACCCAAAAAGTTAGAGGTTTAAGTTTGTGAAAATGATTTGTAAGCCAGCTTTAATATAAAATATACATTTTATAAAACACGTTGAACAACAATTGTTAGCAAAATCAAAGCCATAAATCCAAAGTTGTGTTCCGAATTTGAAGTTGATATTTAAAAAAAAAAATATATATATAAGAGCTTTTAATAAGACTTTGTTTGGGTGCAGCACCAAACTTTTCCCGTTAGATTCCAGGAAGGTCCTGAGAGGAACTATTTTCTGTACCAGTGTAAAATAGATTTAATAAATGAAATAAAGGTGAAAAAATAAAATTCCACTAAAAATACACACCTGCACCAAAATTTATGCAGTTGTGCATTAACAAAAATTATTAAAAACACAAAACTGATAAGAGACAAATGTCTATAGTCGCACAAGGATTTAAAAAGAATAAATAAATAAAAAAAGTTTTGGTTTGGGGATGAAACAATCTTGACATCATCATCATCACATGATCAAAGTGCTGAGATCACATCACCGCTATCAGGAAAAACCCAATAACTAGAGCGAGCGTCCCATGAGCACTGACCTTTGACCTCAGGGACTCCGGAGACTCCAGCATGTGCAGCAGCTCAGAGTTGTCGATCTCCAGCAGCATTCCGGTGATCTTCCCGGCCAGACTGGGATGCATGTTCTGGATGAGCGGGAACAGACGCTCACCTGTCGCAAGAAGAGAGCATGAATGAGACATTCCATTGAAATTCTGACATACATTTTAAAATGACACCTTCAAAAACTGACATCTTTAAAAACACACGTAAAAATGCAAATACAGGTATAACTATACATAAAAACAATCGCATTTGGATTTAATGTGCGATTTCTAATTTTAAAATTCAAATAGTAAGTACTTTGTTGTATCGAATAACTAAAGTGTCAAAATATGGTTGAAATGAGGTTCCACCATCATTCAGTGCAACAGATAACTGCGTAAAATCTATTCTGACCTATATCAACTAAATTTATATATGTAAAATAATTATGTATTATACAGAACTTTATTATATTTTATATATATAACGAGATGTTTTGGTATATGAACCATTCTTGCAATGAATGGCATTTTGTTGGGTGTCTTCTGTAAATCAAAGTAAAAACGTATGATGACTTATGTTTTTGCTCAGAAAAAATAAAAAGCAAAACAGGAAGAGGAGGATAATGAGTATTTTTTGTTATGTTTTTGCTCAGAAAAAATAAAAAGCTTTTAATACTGCATCTGCTTCTGCTCCTACTTCACAGGGGCTGGCAGCCATTTAATTACATGGACTTCGGCAGCCAACATGGACGCCGTCAGAGGCTCCTGACCCTGAACGTGGACAGCAGGCTGAAAGAGAGACAAATACATAAACGTTAAGAAACTTTGAACACTGAACCAGTAAATAGGAAACGTTCCAGTAAAAATAAAGCGAGTACCTGTTGCATGGGCACCTGTGGCTGAGTGGCCATGTGCTGCTGTGGGTTGCGGACTCCAGGTGCGTACTTGTACTGCCTGTGGGTTGCGGACTCCAGGTGCGTACTTGTACTGCGGCACTCCTCTCACCTGAGACACACCAGTGGCTGCACCTGCGCCGGTGGGACGAGGGCCCATGGCCTGAGACGCTGCGGGGAACACAGAACAATCTGGATCAGAGAACTGCAGAAACACTCGCGGGCCTCACTTGAGCAAACTTGAGAGTAATCTGCGCGTAAAACAGACCTTCCCGAAAACTCTCCTCATAACTTCAGTTAGAGCAAGCTAGTGTTTGAGGCCTTTTTGCTTTTGTTAATTATATAATAAATAAGAAAACAGATAGAACAACATTTTACAAAAATCGAGATTGAATATATTTGGTCAAAATCCCATGTTATGAAAGATGAAACTGAAAGGCGAGGTGTTTGTATCTATGGTGTGTATAACCGCGAGGTTCATGCTCACCCATGCGCTGGGGTGCCATCACCCGTGGGACCTGGGAGGCCGGACGCATGGCGCCGAAGGCTTGAGGACGGGGCCCTGAGGGTCTGACGGCGTTGGGCATGCCCTGGAAATCTGGAACGGAGATGAGAAACAGAGCAGTCAAATGAAGAGGTGGTCTGTGCTGAGGGGGTGTGGGCGGAGCTATGGGTGTGTGGGCGGAGACTCACGCTGAGGGCGGACCCCCTGAGTGGCCCAGCGAGGACTGGGGCGGAGCTGAGCGAGCTGACTGGTGGGATAGTAAGCAGCACGATTCTGAGCCTGTCAATCACACACAGAGAGAGAAACCACATGATTGCTTGCATGTCATCCTGTTGTGGGGGACTCCCAAAACCACAATATGAATCTGCATCTGAAGTGGCTTTTAGATGCGTTTACACACCGTTTAATGCAAGATATGACTACATCTAACCTGCAATTACAAATGCATTAATAATGTTTTGTTACATTATAACGTTGAATACTGATTTTTGAAACTATTTAAATTATAAAAGATACTTTAAATGTGAAATTGAAACCACCAGTAGGTGGCAGCAAGTCACTTAATAAGTGAGTCATTTAGACTGAACCGAATCATTTAAACGGTTGATTCACTGTGCTTGTGTATGGAATTATTTTTGTCATCGAAATACTGCAAAAACAGTGTCTTAAACAAGTCTCTTAAATAACTTTGTGTGTATAGAACTGTGGTAAAAAAAATAAATAAATCAATCCAATATTTGTAATCATGGTAAGAACACACTCGCACTAGTCTAGACTTCTCGTAATGTAAGCATGCACTCTAAGTGTGTTTTAAATGTTTTTTGCAAAATATTCAATAATGTCAAATCGCACATTGTTTAAACATTACGATATGGCAGACCCCCGCCGAGCGATGTGAAAGCCGTCTCTGACCTGTGGAATAGCGGCCATGAAGTATCCTGAAGGTGGCGCTGGCTGGTAGGGGTTGAGGACGGGGTTGGGCACGGCTCTGACGCTGGCCATCCTCTGCATGTACTGACTGGTGAGGTGCGCCTGACGCTCCTCCTTCCTCTGAGCCAGAGCCACGTACAGCGGCTTGGTGGCCACGATACGCCCGTTCATCTCCGTCACGGCTTTAGTGGCTTCTTCAGGAGACGAGAAGCAGACGAAGCCGAAGCCCCTGCTGCGGCCGCCTTCCATCATCACCTGAACAACACAACCAGCACATGTTAACACTTCAGAGGGATCTGACTTCAGTTTAACACACAAACCTGGAGGAAAGACACTGGGGGGTATTAAAACACGCAGAAAAACTTTTTTTATACAGGGAACCCTGTCTAGTCTAAACTACTATATTAAATTCCTCATTTTATTACACTCTAATTTATATAACACTGTGGTACATTAATATTCATATATATATCAAATATAATAATTATTTTATTAATATACATCATTTTATAATTTATATTTTTATAACAACCTGTTGCTACATTAATATGAAAGTTTGAACTTTAAATTTAAAATATTTTTTTATAATATTATTATATTTTATAATATTTTTTATAAACTGTTGTTTTTTTATTATAATTATTTTTTATAATAATAGATATTCATATTATAAATTATATACATAATTTTAGATTTAGTCATGATTGTAATAAACATGCAAATAAAAACCGAATTGCATAAAAACATTTAAATTGCACTTAATTTGTTATGTTTCTATTCCATTTGTTGCTGAAAAAATAAGAACTTTGAAGTTTTTATTCAAGATTTTTTTGTTTTTATTCAAGATTTATTCCAATATAAATTGATGGATTTGTTTTTTTTTTGGGAGTTTTTTTTGGTAGGTCTTGGGGTTAGATTTTGTGAATACTGTCCTTCAGCCCTAGTTAGTACACACCTTAGCGCTGGTGATGGTGCCAAACGGTGCAAATTCTTTACGCAGACGTTCGTCATCGAGGCCGTCGTCCAGATTTTTCACGTAGAGATTGACTCCCTGTTGAAAAAATAATAATAAAGTGTTAAAGTTCACGTACAGACATCAACAACTCTTCAGTGCTCTTATCCGCGGCTCACGTCACCTGGTAGCGAGTCATGCGGTCCTGCTTCATCTGCTCAAACTTGCGCTTGAGCTCCGTCTGGCGCTCTCCCTTCTTCTGAGCACGACCCACGTACACCTGCTTCCCGTTCAGCTCTTTTCCATTCATCTCATCCACGGCCTGGCGAACAGAAGAAACACGTCAGGATTACACATGTGCTGGTATTCGGTGCTGTGATATATCACAGTATTGAATATGTATGATATTGTTATCATGTGCACTTCAAAATAAAGCACACATGGAGCGCCTGAGTGGCTCTGGATCAAAGCACATTCACTCTCTGACAGCAGATGGCGCTAAACAGCAGAAATGCTGTAAACAAAGCAGCAGCTGCGCTACTTTGTTTCTGAAACGTGTTTAAATGATTTAAACAGTCATTCAGGTTTTTGTATTTGCAGTGCCAAATACTTAAACATTTAGACTTAGGCTATTTATTTTCAAAAAAAAAAAAGTACATTTTAATTATATTATTATATTCAGATATAATAGAAAAGAATAGAGGGTTTTTAAGAGAATATAGAGTTTTTTTAAATAAAAACAATCAGTTAGTTTTGTCATAGACATAAAGTTTGAAAGAGAAATTGATTTTTTTGTGAAGAAAAATTTCAAAAAAATTCAATGGAGTTTGAAAATCACCCGGTGGCAGTTTTGTGGTATAAACACGCCTAAATCAAAAGTTGCATAGGAACTTTGTTATTTAATCAACTTCAAATTTGGAACACAACTTTTTTAGACATATTAATAACTTCTGTAGCAATTTTGGATTAGCTATGCTATAATTAATATTAATGCTTAATAAGGTATAACTAATAGTACAGTACATTTTCTTTACAGTTACTTTTAAACTTCTATAACTTTTTTATGCACTTTCATTTTTTTGTGAAATGATTTTCACTTCTGCAATATATTTGCAGATTTACTTTTCTTAAAAAGATGTTCAAGTTGGTCTGTATATAAGAAAAGCGTTTATATAATGTTCATCACATAATTTTGTTTGAAACAACTTTTTTGGCAACTAAGATGTTCAAAAAGGGGGGGGTGATACAGTTAGAGGTTGATAGGGGGGTGACAGTTAGTTGGTTTTGAATCATATATATTTGATTAGCGTTAGTGTTTTATAATAAATATTTGGGGGGTGACAGTTAAGAGGTACAACACACACAGTTATCTTTTTTAACAGATTAATAACTGCTCATTTTGGGCGTCCTCGTAACTTCTCGTAGCAAATGTAGCTATTGCTTCATAAGATTTAACCGCATTAAACTCAGGTAAACTATGAGATTCGAATACTATAGCGTTTACGTATGGACATTAACTAAGGTTATGTAATTTGATCTTTTTGTATTTTTTTATTTATTTGTATTTTGAGTATTACTTTATGCACTTTAATCGGTGTGAATTTTTCACTTTATATATATTTTGAGTTATTAATTTTTTGTTTTTATATTTTAAGTTGTTTTGTTGTAAACTAAATGTCAATATCGTGATAATACTGTACACCGTGATAAAAGCATTAGAATGAGTTTTTATATCTTTGTTGTTATGTTTTGAGAACACTTTATTGGCACCACACAGAGTCTTAAGCAAGCATTTATATAAAATCTAAATCTGGGCGTAAATAATGCCTCTCAAAGCTGACAAAGCCAAAGCCTCGAGATTGTTTGTAAATTATGCGTTGGTATTTAATGACGATCGTATGTTGTGAGGAGGACATGCTGAGAGACGGACATGAAGTCAGATACAAGATAAAAGTCATTTAGATTTAACGACGTATTATGTAATGAATAGAATGTTTTGCGCCATATATATATATATATAAAAATAAAACTATAATATTTAACAATATAAATATAAACACCATAAAAAATAATAATATAACAAATATAAATATATATACACAAACTATTAAATTTAAAATATTAATAATAACCATGATATTATATTAAAGACTTCTAATATAAAAAAAAAAAAAAAAAAATCACCAAATTTGCTGAATATTTCCCTCAGTGTCTCATCCTCCATGTCTTCTCCGAAGTTCTTGATGTAAACGTTCGTGAACTCTTTGGCGCGGGCGCCCATCTCTGCCTCACGCTCCTTACGAGACTTGAAGCGGCCCACGAACCTTCAAGAGCCAACAAGTCTCCTTTATTACTCTGAATATTTATCATCTTTAATTAACCAACAGCACAGCATCAAATGCTATACTCATGGAAAAGATCATCATTTAATAATAATAATAATAATGAATACAATTTAACACTAAGAAAGTTATAAATAATCTATCAATTTAATAACATAATAGTTCCCCAAGGGAAATGTTTTAGATGTAAATAAAAAATTTTTAATAAAATAAAGCAGGACATGCTGTTTGAGACACACTCCAGACCACACACAGTTCAGTTCAAGCCGTTAAATCAAACACACTTACACTTTGCGGTCATTCAGCAACATGCCGTTCATTTTCTCAATGGCTCTTTCTGCAGCCTCGTGGGTCTCGAAGTGAACAAAGCCGTATCCTTTAGAGCCGTTCTCATCACAAACCACTCAGAGAGAGAACAGCAGCACTGAGCAGCAGCACACACACACACACGCGTCTCACCGCTAACACGCCGCACTTACCTTGCAGGACAGGATGTTTCCGAAGGCAGAGAACGTGTCGTAGAGCGCCTTGTTGTCGATGGACTTGTCCAGGTTCTTGATGAAGATGTTGCCCACGCCGCTCTTGCGCAGGGACGGGTCTCGCTGGGACCACATGATGCGGAGCGGCCGGCCCTTGATCACGTCAAAGTTCATCGTGTCCAGGGCGCGCTCGGCTGAAACAGACAGTTAACAACATGAGTATGCAACTTATCTTGACACGTCCAATACACAAAATTATATTTAGAATATAAAATACATTAAAAAAGTGTATTAATATTTATATTTAAAAAAAAAATACATAAAATAAAAACAACTGTATATAGAATACAATTTAAAACAATCTATAATTTTATAAATTAATATTTATACAATTATAAACCTATATATAAAACATTGTATATAAATATTTTAAAATTAATATAAAATTATGTAAAATACATACAAATATTTAAATTACACAAGTGATGTTATAAAATATATTTTATATAAAACATACAAAATAGTTGAATATAAATATATAAAATCATAAAATATAGAATATGTAATTTAAAACAAAATATAAAAAAAATAAGTATAAAAATATATATTTCCTAAAAATAAAAAACTACATCTATACAGACTACATATATATTATATATATATATATATATATATATATATATATATCTATATATATATATATAAAATAGATAAAATTAATCTATTAAAAAATGTTTTCCTTTTTTATAAAAAAATAAAATGCATAAATATATAAAATAAAAACAACTGTATATAAAATACAATTTAATACAATTTAAAACAATCTAAAAATTTACAAATTAATAAACCCATATATGAAACAATGTATATAAATATTGTAAAATAAATAAAATTATGTAAAATACATAATATATAAATTATACAAGTGATGTTATAAAATATATTTTATATAAAACAGAAGTATATAAGTATAAAATAAGTATAAAAATATATATTTCCTAAAGATAAAAAACTACATCTATACAGACTACATTAAAGTAATTATACTATCTCTCTCTCTCTCTCTCTATATATATATATATATATATAAAATAGATAAAATTCATCTATTAAAAATAAAGTGTTTTCCTTTTTTATAAAAAAATTAAAATACAAAAATATATAAAATAAAAACAACTGTATATAAAATACAATTTAATACAATTTAAAACAATCTAAAATTTTACAATATTTATATTTAAAATATATTGTTATATAAATATTGTTATGTTAAATAAATAAATTTTTTTAAATTATTAAAGTTATGTTTATTATATATGTTTTGTTTAAAACAAAAAATATTTGAATATAAATAAAAAATATAGAATATATAAAATACAATTTAAAACAAAAGAATATAAAGTATAAAAATATATATTTCTTAAAAATAAAAAACTACATCTATTCAGACTACATATATATATATAAAATAGATACAATTCATCTATTAAAAAAACGCTTTCCTTTTTTATAAAAAAAATTAAAATGCATAAAAATATATAAAATAAAAACAACTGTATATAAAATACAATTTAATACAATTTAAAACAAAATCTAAAAATTTAAAACAGAAAAAATATTTGAATATAAATCATAAAATATAGAATATATAAAATACAATTTAAAACAATAGAATATAACGTATAAAAATATATATTTCTTGAAAATAAAAAACTACATCTATACAGACTACATATATATAAAATAGATAAAATTAATCTATAAAAAAAAATAATAATTTGTTTTCCTGTTTTTAAAACTGATATTAGGAGTGGGGGGGCTCACCGTCGGCGGGCTGCTGGAAGTTGACGTACGCGTAACCGAGCGAGCGGCGGGTCATCATGTCCCTGCAGACCCGGATGGAGAGGATGGGCCCGGCTGGACTGAACTTCTCGTACAGCATGGCCTCGGTCACGTCCGAGTGCAGATCCCCCACATACAGAGAGGCCATCGGGTAACTGGGAGCACTGGGATTCATCTTCACAGCGAGGAGCGAGGAGCTAGAGACGCGGACCTGATTGAACACACGCAAACGAACGAGACCAAAACTGCTCGATTTGACTCTCACGCGGTTAAATACTCTCAAAGAACAGACTCAAAGACGATTTAAAACGCGTTCGGCACGATCTGGCGTCGATGTTTCGTAGATATCGATGATTTAAAATCTCCTCAGGCCTAGCGTGCTGCGATTAAACTCCTCAAACCTGCTCGCGGATCCTGCTTCACCGAGGTCTTCGGTAACAAAAGTAGAATTTTTGTTGGTATTTTTTTCTGTTTTGTGAATTTTTTTGGTATTTTTGATTTTTTTATATATAAGATGTGTGCCGAAGCTCTGAGGCACACGCGTTCTCTCTCGCACCGCAGAAGGTAGGGGAAGAGAAGCGGAAGTACGGCGGACTTAGAAGGCGTCCTCGCCGGATGTTGCGTGTGGTTCCTTTATATTTTTTACGTAAGAGCAGAATAAGAGTCCGCATGCTGATAGAATAAGAGTAGCGCGATTCACGAAAAAATATAAGAGCGAACGTAAAGGTCATGGATTGGTTTGCATGAAGGACACATAATAAATTTAATATCAGTTCACAACAAGATGAAACATTAAAGGCTCGGGCGGTCTCTTGGACCGCACAAGGTAGGGGACAGGGTTGCCAGGTTTTCACAATAAAACCCGCCTAATTGCTACTCAAAACTGGCCCAATCGTGTTTCGAGGGGGGCCCTCTGTAAAAAGCGCAATTCCGGGGATATAATACACGTTTTTAGGTGGGGTTCCCCCGATAAAACTCGAATTCCAGATGCTAAATATAAAGTTATTGGAGTCGCTTAAACCTGCAGAAACAGTGTTAAAGAAGTTCACTTGGCAACAATGAGAGAAGCGGAAGTATGGCTCATAGAAGAAGGCGTTCTCGCCGGATGTCGTACAGTTAAAAGCATGTAAGACAGAATAATAACTACACAAACTAAAATGAACAAACATAAACAGGAAAAAAAAATACCAGGACAAAATAAGTGCTAGGCCTATATAATACAGCAGTTACTTACATTTGAAAAACTTTGTTTTTATGAGTACTGTTGAAACTATTGTTTTTATAAGTTTCTTATTTTCTAATCTCATATTAGAAAGGGTTTCAAAATATATTTTAAGATCAGGGTTACAATAGGTAATATATGTTTTTTTCTTTGGATTTTTTTTTCACATGAATATAAAACTTTGCTAAGATAATTAAGAGATTAATGATGTAGTCTTGTTTGTCAGAAAAATATGGGTTTTGAAAACAAAGTAAAACATCAAATTGTTAAAAATTAAGGCCTTTTTTTGTTTTGTATTAATCTATCTTAAAATCAATCCAAAATGTAATATAAAAAGAAAGAAAATAGAAAAATAAATGTTCAATTTCTTCAACTGATATAGAAAGTGTATTGTAAAATGAATGTTAATTTTATTATAATTGTTTTTTTTCTTTTTATGATATTTTTATTATTTATTTGTAATCTACTGTCTTTTATTAGAAATAACATTTATATGGTCCAAATATATTTGTGATTTTTTGTATATGTGACTTTTTTGTGTGATTTTTTGAGAAAAAAAATTTTGAATTTTTTGGGAAGTATATTTGTTTGTTTTTATCTCTGTCTTTTCCCCATGCAATTTTGAGAAAAAAAAATCTGAAATTGTTAGGAAAGAAGACAGATTTGTGAGATTAAAAGCCGCAATCATGCTTTTTATACCATGGCATAATGATGTTTAAAACTTAAGTCTTTCTGATTTTTTGCTATACATACACTAGATTCATAATCCCGATTATGTGTCACTCATCATACAGTAGACTCATACATAAGACAGAACACTCTTATTTTAAGAAATATTTTTCTTGTTTGTTAGTTATTGTTATATTGTATATTTGCTTTCCTTATCCCAGTTACTCACTGACTTTTGAAACAACCCGTATTAAACTTTTATTTTTATAATGCTTGTATTGTATTAATGCATTATTTGCATGTATGTTCATTTTTTATTAATGTATTTTTTGTTTTAATGGTTTGGCAATATTGTATGTAAACACAATTTATGCCAATAAATGTAATTAGATTAAATTAATTACACTATAAGTAGTACCCAGTGAACTGTTTGTATTTAGTAACAATAGCTTTTTATTGCATAGGTTACATCTGCCTGGACTTAACTTAAATGTGGAAAATTAAGTATGCATTGCGATTTAAAAACAACAAAAACAAAAAAAAAATGCTTTGCAAAAAGCAAACCAGAAAAATATATATTTGCAAAGACATTTATTTACCACAACAATATTTTGAATATACACTGAATTATTAAATTAATTAAAATATTTTTGTAACAATCAAATGAATATTAAATGTTATAATTGTTCAATCTGTGTGTGGTCATTGATATCTGTGTCTCAGACAGCTTGACTAGCAGGGCTGCTAAACGATATCTGAGCCGCTTCCATCGGCTGATGAGACTGAAGAACAGCAAGCGCTTCGTTCACCTGAACACACACACACACACACATACACTTCAGAAAGAAATCACACATTAAAACAACAAGGGCTGCACGATATTAGATTTCTGCTGATGTCCGGTATGCCGATATTTTTCAAATCATTTTAGCCAATGCCGATAATGATACCGATATATATATTTCCTTTTGTTTTAAAACAACACCAAGTCTCTCCCATGTGGAAATTATAAACAAATTATTTTTGATTTTAGTTAGTTTTGAGCAAAAACTTATTTGTTAGGAGTAACGCTCTGGTTACTGATGAAACCTTGTTTCCCTGAGATAATAGAACGAGCGTTGTGTATGGGAGTAAACTCCTGTTTAATCTGTTTCTGAAGCCTGATTTGTTCAGGTTTGTGTAGCTGCACAAACCAATGGTGCTTTAGCCTGCAAGACTGGGCGGAGCTGACGTGTATATAAGTCGGCTCGCAGCACCATTTAATCAGGATCATTCAAATGAAGCGACAGTCATTGATTCGTGTGCAGCTTATAGCACGGCTCATTCCCAGAGAACACTGGGACCCTGCTCACCATCTGCACCGGGGAGCACCAGAAGGGTATTTACCTGGGCTCTGAGAATAAAAAGTAATGCGTTACTTTACTAGTTACTTAAAAAGTAATCTGATTACGTTACTCACATTACTTGTAATGCGTTTCCCCCAACACTGTTTATCGGCACATCGGCATCATTTTTCAAATCTGATGTTTCAGATGCTGATTTTTACATTTTTAAACCTTTATCGGCTGATTCCGATAACATTCCGATAATATTGTGCATCCCTAAAAGCAACCGAAGCTAAATAAGCAGGAACAGACCTTGATGCACAGAGACTGATGGCAGCGCAGAAGCAGAAGCAGCTCAGACTCATCCGTCTCCAGCAGCATCTCCGTGATCTGATTCGCCAGCGGCCCGACCGCATCCTGCACCAGCGGGAAGAGACTGAGACCTGCGGATCAAACTACATCAGACAAGAGCTCGACAAGATCAACAGGACACAATAATACAGGAGTGAACTTGCCCAGCATCTGCTTCTGGTTTTCTGCTGGGCTGGACACGGGTGAGCTCAGAGTCTCCTGGACAACAAACCACACCAAACTGTTATAATATAGTGCACACACATACAAGAATCCACAGGTATACAGTAATAAATCAGCAGCTGTTAAAGCCCATTCACACCAAGCACGATAACTATAAAGATATAGTTCTAAAAATCGTTCTCAATATTAAAGAATAGCAGAATCCACACCACAGGTATAACGATAAAGGCACAGAGAAACAATATCGTTGGAATCACTTCGAGAACAATTTTTTTATCCAGCTGATGAATGATACAATCATTGACAGCAAATCAGAATCCATCCTGCTGTAACAAGCTCGAGAATTGAAAGCAGCAGACGAGCGTGCGCTGAGAATAAACAGACGATATTGTTCGCTGGTGTGGACGCTAATATCGTTATCTTTATAGTTATCGTTTTTGGTGTGAACAGGACTTTAGTCAGTACGTTTCCATCCACCTATTTTTATTTGCATTTTGGAATATCGCATAAAAAAAAAAAAAAACGTATGGAAATGCCAAGATGCGCATAAAATCAAAAACTGTGCATAAAAACTAATTTATTGATACATTTTTATCCGGTAAGGAAAAATGCGCATAAACTATGATAAAAATACATTTACCGAATAAACTCCACCATGTGAACCAAAAAAGTCATGATGGGACGGGATAAATTGACTAAGCAGTGGACCGATCTCTGTATGTTGTTATGGTAGCTCTGAAAAGCCTGAGCAAAGTCTGTCATCAAAGTATTTCTGTATAATCGTCTTACACGACTGACTGCGTTCCCAAAGAGCTGGCATCCACCTCCGGAAGCAATGATTGCACTTATTGTGTTTCATCTGGCGCAAGTAAATTATCCTATATGAAAATAACTATATTAAGTGGCTTCTCCTACATTTCTTGGTGATACTTAGGCACTAGGCCAGTTTACCAGAAAGTTAAGATTTACGATTTTGTTCTCTTTGAGTCGTTGAATGGTAACTGTGCTTTATTCGCGAATGTTTTATGCGATATTCCAGTTTTGCGCACAGGTTAAATTCGAATCTGTGAGAGACGCGCACCTGTTGAACAGCCCACTGCTGCTGCGGATCACTTGTGAACTCGTGATGATTGTGAACTTCAGGCGTGTAGATGTGCTGCGGTGACCAGACACTGTGATTCACTGTAAGAGAGAGATGATACAGAAATGCACCGGAAGCTCTTGATGACACATCACAGATGTTTTTTAAAAGTATGTTTTATTTTGACTTTTTGTGTTTAAAATTATTTATTAAAATTTCTATGTTTTTTATTTAATAAACTTTCAGTATATTTTAATTTTAAAATTATTTATTTTAATTTCACATTTACATGACTTTATTACTTTTAGTAAGTTTTATTTTGACCTTATTTTAACATTATCCTCATTTCACATTTTTATGATTTAATTTTAGTATGCATTTTCTTTAATTATTTATTTTAATTCCATTTTTATGAATTTTAGTGTTTTCATCGTTTTATTTCTTTATTTTAATTTTATATTTCTATGATTACATTTTTAGTACATTTTAATTTCAGTTGTTTTTATTTAAAATTATTTTAATTTCATGTTTGTATGGTGTAATTTTTAATGTTTTTTATTTAATTACATTTGAGTGTTTCACTTCGATTGTTTTTATTTAAAATTAATTAATGTTACTTTAACATTTTTATTATTTTATTAATTTTATTAAGTGTTTTATTTTGGCTGTTTTCATTTTAAAATTGTTTTTATTTTTATATTGTTATGAATGAATTTAAATAAGTGTTTTATTGATTGATTTTATTAATTTCTTTTATTTTTTAATTATTTATTTAAACTTGACATTTTTATGATTTGATCAATTTTAGTGCTTATTTTTATTGTTTGTTTTTAGTAATTATTTCTTTATTTCTTTAATTTACATTTTTATGAATTAAAGAAATAAAACATATCTATTATTTAAAGGGATTGTTCACCCTAAAATGACAATTTTCTCTTCATTTAATCACTCTCCTGTTATTCAAAACCATGGTTCGTCTTCAGTTCATATGGGTTTGCATTATATTTTAAGTTTTGGTTACCTGGACTTTGAAAGCAGGGACAGAAATCTCTCTGGTTTCATTAAAAACATCTTCATTTGTGTTTGGACAATTAACCAGAGTATTTTGGGGTGAACTATCCCTTTAAGAAGCGCCACTCACCCTGAGGACTGACGCACTGAGGCTGGGTGATGCTGTATGAAGAGAGGTTCTGCACCTGTGAAACAATAACTCAGCTCGTCACCTGTGTTTCTCTGTGTCAGTCTGTGGATGATCAGAGATTGTGATGTGAATCTGGACCTGCTGCAGGCGTCTCATCATGTGTTGGTGGATGAGCAGAGCCTGGCGCTCCTTCTTCCTCTGGGCCAGAGCCACATATATGGGCTTGGAGTCGATGATGCGACAGTTCATCTCAGTGATGGCTCTGGTGGCTTCTTCAGGAGACGAGAAGCAGACGAATCCGAAGCCTCGGCTGCGGCCGCCGTCTGTCATCACCTGAACGAAGAAAAAACTCTGGATCTTTGCATTTACTGGGAGACAATTAAATAAATACAGAATTTATGAACCATGAAAAACAATGTCAGACTCATTTGTACCTTAGCGCTGGTGATGTTCCCGTATGGAGAGAACTCTCTGAGCAGCCGTTCGCTGTCCACGCTGTCGCTCAGATTCTTCACGTACAGATTCACACCCTGTCAGGACGATAAAAACACGTTCACAAGAACGATAACTGTAATGATACATCCAATGATAACTAAAACAGTAGCTCCAATGATAACTTTCAAAATAACTATAGTAGTAAATATAACAATTAATATAATGCCAACAAAAACTATAACAATAGCAATAATAATAGAACTATAATGATAACTATAACGTTAGCAGTAACTATAAAAAAAAGTATACCACTATACTGATACAATAACCATAACGATAACTTCAGAAATAACTATAACAATAACTTCAGCGATAAATATAACAATAACTAAAACAACTTCAGCGATAACAATAAGTGTTGTGATAACTATAAAAAATATAATATGATAACTAACAATAATTTCAGCGATTACTAGAACAATAATTTTAACAACAACTATAACGGTAACTATAACAATAAGTATACCACTATACTGATAACTAAAACAATAACCATAACAATAACTTCAGCGATAAATATAACAATAATCATAACTATAACAATAGCAATAACTATAACAATATGAATACCACTATACCAACTATACCGATAACTAAAATAATAACCATAACGACAACTAACAATAACTTCAGCGATAACTAACAATAACTAAAACAACTTCAGAGATAACAATAATAGCTATAACAGTAGCTACAATGATAACTTTCAATATAACTATAGTGGTAACTATAACAATTAATTTAACGCAAACAAAAACTATAACGATAACTATAAAAACACTAATAGTAACTATAACAATAACAACAACTATAACGATAACTATAACAATAACTATAAGTATACCACTATACCAAATTTACTGATAAACAAAACAATAACGATAACGTTAACTAACAATAACTTCAGCGATAACTATAACAACAACTTTAGCAATGAATATAACAATAACTAAATCAACTTCAGCGATAACAATAACTGTAATGATTACTATAACAATAGCAATAACTATAACAATAACTATACTACTATACCAAATTTACAGATAACTAAAACAATACCCATAACAATAACTAACAATAACTTCAGCGATAAATAACAATAACTAAAACAACTTCAGCGATAACAACAACTGTAATGATAACTATAACAAATATAATAAGATAACTAACAATAAATTCAGTGATGACTATAACGATAATCATTACTATAACAATAATGATAATTATAACTATAATCATTACTATAACAATAATGATAATTATAACTATAACTTCAGCGATAACTATAACAATAGCGCTAAGTATAACAATAACCATAATGATAACTATAGCAATATAATAACTAAAATAAAGATAACTGTAACTTAAGCAATAACTATAACAATAACTTTCGTAATAAATATAACAAACCATGATAACTATAACGCTAACTATAATGATAACAATAATGATAACTATAACAAAAACTATAACTAATTTGAGAAATAACAATAACATAACAATAACTTCAGTGATAACTATAACAATAACTATAACAATACCGATAACTATAACAATAACTTCAATGATAACTACAAGAGTAGCTCTAACTATAACAATAACCATAATGATAACTATAACACTAACTAACTACTTTTGTGATAAATATAACAATAACTAAAGTGATAACAATAACTTTAATGATAACTATTACAACTATAATATGATAACTAACAATAACCATAACAATAACTTCGGTGATAACTATAACAACAGCACTAACTATAACAACAACTAACAATAACGTTTGTGATAAATATAACAAATATGATAATTATAATGATAATTAACGCACTGCAGTTTTGTAATCTGCCGCTTTAAATGTTCCAGCTCTTTAAAGCAGGATGGATTCTGATTGGCTGTCAATGTTTTTATTGTTCATCAGTTGGAAAAAATCATTCTGAAAGTGATTCCAATGATATCGATCTCTGTGTCGCAATATTGTGACGCCCCCACTTTAATATGCATTCTAAATCTACAAGAACAGGACGATATACAGTATATATATATTAATGATAATCGTGATATTTAAATAATGAAATAAAAATACAATAAAAATTAAATAAAAACGAATAGTTCACATATAAGACAATATATGACAGATAATAATCCAGAATCAGTGTCACTGAGTGTTAAACTCTCACATGTAATTGGTTTCATTCATACTCGACACCAGAGGGCGCCCTCGCATAAAAAGTCAACAAGCAAGATTCATAGGAGTAATAGAACTTATGATGTTCCAGGAAATCCCTGTAGGAATCCAGAGTAAAATTCAGAAAGCAATGTTTTATCTGACGAAACATGAACATGTTTATCTGAGTAAAAATATGCTGTTATTCTGATAAATTCTCATTAGCATTTTAGTCCCGTCTGTTTAGTAATTGTTCTTTTTGTATGCAATGATTTGATTCATTGAACAAAAATGGAAAAAATAAATAATAAATAATATATTCATATGTATCACGATATATATATTATTATTGTGAATGTTTGTGGCCACGATTATCGTGTAGTAAAAAATAGACCTACACTAAAAAAAAAAAAAAAAAAAAAAAAAAAAAAGGTAAAACTTAAGGTAAAACTCTTTGCAACAAACAATTTATTTTTTCATTTTTTAAAAATATGTTGAAAGTTAGTCAACTAAATTTCTTTATTTAAATGTAGCTAAAATAAATTGTATATAATAATAATATTTCAAACTACTGAATGCATTATTTAATTGCTATAACATTAATATTTAAATTATTTGATTTGTATTGAACTATATAGTATAGGCCTAGCCTAATTCAGCATTATAGGCTGTTGTCTGGGCTTACTTTTTTATTTTTTTAAATGACAAGTGACTTTCTGACTTCCTGCACTTGCTACACTTTATATTTCAATCCGGTAAAGTACTAAAATTTGTTATAGTATTCATATTTATAATAAATCATCTCGGTTACGTATGTAACCACAGTTCCCTGAATAGGGAACGAGATGCTGCGGTGACGTCACCGTATGGGGAACACCTTCGGTGTGTGACGAATGTCTGAAGCCCTATACCATCTCGCCAATCCTATTGGCCAAATAGCGCTTGGCACCGCCCTACGCATGCGTACGCATCGTATATACCCGGGCGCCGCGCGCTATTTCGCTCAGATTTCATGAACTGAAGAGAAGAACGCTATCAGGTATGGAACGGCCGGGGACCGCAGCATCTCGTTCCCTATTCAGGGGAAACTGTGGTTACATACGTAACCGAGATGTTCCCTTTCATAGGTCACTTCGATGCTGCGGTGACGTCACCGTATGGGAACCCCTTTACCATAACGCCTGACAGTACCTGATAGCTGGGATCCAAGGAAGCATCTGCTCAAAGCGGAGAGAAGAACCGGGAGCCAGGAGCCGTCCTTACATCCAGACTGTAAAACTTTATAAAAGTGCTCGGTGAGGACCATCCTGCCGCAGCACAGATATCAGCCATAGAAGATCCAGGGCGCCTGAGGGGCCGCCTGAGAGGTTTGAAGCGACTGCTCTAGTGGAATGAGCTTTGACTCCTAGAGGCGAGGCGAGACCGCGCGCCTCATAGGCTAAAGATATTGCAATCCACCAAACCAATGGGACATGCGTTGCTTTGTGACAGCATGGCCTCTATTCTTATGTCCAAAACAGACAAACAGCTGGTCGGACTCACGCCATGAGGCTGATCGATCGACATAAGTCTTAAGCGCTCTGACAGGGCAAAGACTTAGATCTTCTGATCCTATCCCAGCAGGGGGGTAAAGCCTCCAGGACCGTCTGCTGAAAATGAAAGGGGTTCGAAGCGACTTTAGGGACATAATTAGGCCTCGGTCGCAGCAATACCTTCACAAAAGCCTGGGGCAAAATCCATGCCACGACGGGCGAAACAGAAAGAGCCTGTAAATCCCCAACTCTCTTGAGGGAGGATAAGGCCATAAGAAGAATGTCTTCAAGGTCAGGATTTTATCCGGTACGGTTTCCAAGGGCCTCAAACGGATGTCCTGATAGACCTTGCAGTACAATAGATAAATCCCATGAGGGAACTCGCACAGGGCGGAAAGGCCTCAGCCGTCGCGCACCCTTGTAAAAAAAGCGAGAGACCAGCGGATGACGGCCCACTGAAGCACCATCCATATATACGTGGTTAGCTGAAATGGCTGCCACATAAACTTTCAAAGTTGCTGGCGTTACACCATCAGAGAAACGGTCTTGGAGGAACTCCAGTACTGAAGCCACTGGGCAGTAAACTGGGTCTATACTACGAAAACCACACCAGGTCGTAAACAGCTTCCATTTGAAAGCATATAAGCGTCTCGTAGATGCTGCTCTGGAATTCATAATAGTCTCGGAGGTTTCCGCAGAAAGACCGGGACATATTAACTCACTCCGCTCAGAGGCCACGCCCACAGTTTCCACAGATCTGGCCTCGGGTGCCAAATCATCCCTCGTGCTTGCGATAGTAAGTCCTGTCTGAGGGGAATCTCCCATGGAGAGCCCACTATTAGACTGACCAGTTCCGCAAACCACGGCTGTGTGGGCCACCACGGAGCCACCAGCAGCAGCTGCTCCACTCTGTCCAGCCGTATCCTGGACAACACCGCTGGAATTAAACGAATTGGGAGGAAAAGCATACAAGCTGGTCCTGGGCCAATCGTGAGCTAACGCATCCAGGCCTAGGGGCGATGGAGGGCATAGGGAGAAACCACAGCGGGCAATGCGTAGTCGTGCTCGACGCGAATAAGTCTCACTCTCGCCTCTCCGAATATCTGCCATAAAAGGCTCACCGTCTGTGGGTGTAATCTCATCCCCCTGCTCCAGAGTCTGTCTGGATAGCAGATCCGCTCCGACGTTCAAACGTCGGGGGACATGAACCCTGTCTGCTCGGATCGATAGAAATCTGTTCCGAGACCAAAAAGAGAATACTCCTCGCCAGCCTGCACACAGGGGGCGAGACCGTAACCCTCCTTGATGATTCAGGTATGACACAACCGCCATGTTGTCTGACCTGAGTAGTACACCATGACGGCCGGTCAGCAGATTTGAGAAATACTGGAGAGCTAGAAAAACTGCCAGTAGTTCCAACCTGTTTATGTGCCAACCGCGTTGTGTCGCTGTCCACACTCCATGAGCTGGGCGCCCTTGACAAACAGCTCCCAAACGGTCAAAGACGCGTCCGTCGTGATAGTCTCTCGGGAAGCACAAATCCCCAGCCGAACTTCGGCTAGAAGGAACTCGGTTGACATCCACTGTTTTATTGACATAACACACCTCCGTGTCACCGAAATCGTACGATGCGGAAAACAACGGGGTGAAATGTTTCTGACCTTTTCAGTCCACCACTGAAAAGGGCGCATGTGAAGTAAGCCCAGACGAATTACAGGGGATGCCGCTGCCATCAGACCTAACAGCCTGAGACACACAAACTCACCGTCACTGTGCGGCCCCTACTTTGAAGTGACGCACGCATGACGTGAGAGACTGAACGCGCGGGAGAGATAGTCTGGCTGTCATCGCGCGAGAGTCCAAATCTATTCCCAGAAAGGTTATCCGTTGAGAGGGGATTAAAACACTCTTCTGGAAATTCGTGCATAAGCCCAGGCTTCTTAAATGATTCAGCACTAAATCCCGGTGTGAGAGAGTGCTTGAGTCTGTGATGAGCTAGCACCAGCCAATCGTCCAAGTAATTCAACACACGAACGCCCTGGAGCCGCAACGGGGCCAGAGCTGCGTCCATGCATTTTGAAAAAAAAGTTCGGGGAGCCAGGGCTAAGCTGAAAGGAAGAACACGGTATTGATACGCTTTGCCCTCTAAAGCGAATCTGAGGAACTTCCTGTGTCTCTTGATGATCTGAATATGAAAATATGCATCCTTCAGATCGATCGTGACAAACCAAGTGTTTGGTTGAATCTGAGACAAAATGGACTTTACGTTAACATCCTGAATTTGCTCGTCCTGAGTGCAAGATTCAAACGGCGTAGATCCAATATGGGTCGCAAAACCGCCCCCTTTTTTTGGTACAACCAAAATAGCGGCTGTAAAAACCTGACTCCATCTGAGAGGGGTGTACTTCTTCTATAGCCCCTTTCTTCAGCCGAGCTGTCATTTCTTGAAGCAGCACCGCGAGCCTTCCTCTGGTTTCACAACCGTGGGAAGAATCCCGCGGAAAAGGAGGGCGGGCCTTTTCGAAACTGAATGGTGTATCCGAGACGAAATCGTGCGTAACACCCATTGCGAAATGCGGGGCCAAGCGTTCCCACGCGGCCCCGACAATAGCGTCAGTGGTTTTCAAGGTTTCCGCCTTTTTTCAGCGTTTTGCATACGCGTTAACATGCCCGAATACGGAAAGCTCGCGGCGTCCGTAAGCCGGGGAAGCGCGCGTGCGTCAAAATCCGCTGCATCTCGTTGTGTATAATCCTGAAGCGTGTCCACGGCATGAATTAATCCAACAAGATGAACATCGGGCTCTGCCGCTAGCGAAAAAAGCGGCGGCTGTATGAGCCGTCATAAACGGGCCGTCTTTGCCAGACCCTTGTAGCGTTCCTCGGATTCTGAAGGCTGAATCGCGCAGAGTGTCTGAGGAAAACGCCTGACATGGTTACTCGATCCAATGCTGCTCGAAGCGCCTTTTGCGGCGAGACAGTCAATGTTAGAGCGTGGGGACTGCAGTGAGAGGGTTGGATTGCAATGCGCGAAAGCCCCTTTCTTCAGCAGAGCTGTCATTTCTTGAGTCCCTGGCAAGCAGCGAGAATATCAGGAGCTGCTATTAGGAGCCCGAGAGCGAGGAGAGGCATTAGCCGTCGAACTCAGGTCTAATCTTTTCCGCTGTCGCTGGGCGAGCTGGTGGAAAGCCTTAGGACCCCAGTCCCTACGAGGGGGCGCCATAGGCGAAGGCTCTTCCCGTGAGGCAGCCCGTTGGCGGTTTGAAGAGGTTGAACGAGACCGCGCGCGGGCGCCTGCCGCCGTCTCAGTCTCTCTGGGTCTGCGTGGAATCAGCTGGCGGAAAGCGGCTGATTGCTGGATTCGCTGCCCTAAATTTATCCACCACCGACGTAACTCTGCCTCTCCAAAACAAACCGTCCTTAGAAATGGGCGCGTCCATGAGAAAAGATTTTATCCTTTTCTTTGATATCGGTGAGATTCAGCCAAAGGTGGCGCTCGACCGTAATCAAACCAGCCATGGAACGGCCCACTGCCCGAGCAGTATGTTTGGTAGCGCGTAGCGCCAAATCCGTTGCCCGACGCAGCTCTTCACAGCCTCGGGTGTGATGCCCTCCCCCTCGTCGAGATCCTTTAAAAGCTCCGCTTGGTAGGCCTGGAGGACCGCCATAGAGTGGAGCGATTGCGGCCGCCTGGCCAGCAGCCATGTAAGATTTCCCGACGAGGCTAGACGTGACTCGACAAGCCTTCGAAGGAAGGAGGGGGCGAGACTTCCATGCCGTGGCCGAATTAGGGCGCCAGATGTTCGGCGAGAGTCTCCTCAACCGGAGGCATCGCTGTATAGCCACGGTTCGCCATATCTGAAATGGTGGCGAAATCCGCAGCCGCAGCGTTCGTGATGCGCGCCGAGTAGGGCTGCTTCCAGGACCTCGAAACCTCCTGGTGGAGGTCCGGGAAAAAAGGCAGGGGCCTACGGGGCTGCGCGGGGGAGCACGGACTAGTCAACTTAAAAAAAACGGTCGTCCAGCTTAGATGAAGGTTGGGCCTCGGCCTTCTCAACCTCCCAGTCCAGTCCCAGCTTACCCACCGCACGAGAGACCACATCCAACAGCTCGCTGTAGGAGGGAGAGACGCGCTTCTCCTGTCCGCTAGGAGGGAGAGGGCTGTCCGTATCTGCCACGAAAGTCCTCAGACTCCGAGGCCGCGGTGGATAAGACGTCGTCGTCGAACTGCCCACAACCGAAGGAGATAGCATCGTATGCCTCCGGGGTGGGCTGTAAACCCCCGTACCGAGAACACAACGGGTTCGACGAAGGTGGCATCCTGCACTCGGGTAGGGGAGAGCGAGCGATGTGGAGAAAACTCCAGCGCCGCGCTGTCGTCGTAAGTGAGGTTCACATGTCTCCCCAAGCCATCGCCTCGTGGCGGTGCCTCGGCAGCCGCAGAAGCGACACGGCGGGGGTTAGACGCAGGGGGGGGCGACCTTGGAAAACACTTCTACCCTCGAGCGCAGTACTTTAAGTCGCAGGCCATCACAGTGGGACAAGAGGAAAGGCCACTAAGCGCAGACTGCGCGTGATGTAATCCCAAACAGACTATACGCACCTTTCGTGAGTGTCTCCCTTAGTGATGAACCTGGTACACGGTTCCTTGCACTTTCGAAAGCTCATCGCGTCCGCGAAGAGGAGTTTAACACTGCTCGAGAAAACCGCTATGAACGCGAGATGATTCCAGGGCACAGATGATTCTCTTTCCTGAAGGAAATGAAATCTGAGCGAAATAGCGCGCGGCGCCCGGGTATACGATGCGTACGCATGCGTAGGGCGGTGCCAAGCGCGCTTTTTGGCCAATAGGATTGGCGAGATGGTATAGGGCTTCAGACATTCGTCACACCGAAGGTGTTCCCATACGGTGACGTCACCGCAGCATCGAAGTGACCTATGAAAGGGAACCAAAAGCAAGATGTGAAAAAACAAGGGCGTTGAAATGGCATCTGATTGATCCTCTGCTGCCATCTCCTGGTTATAATGGGAATTTCATGTCATTTTCATCTTAAAAAGTCTTTATATTTCACCAGAAGACACATTTTTGGCACATTACTTCTCGTCGTCTTCATGAATGAAAAAGTGAACCTTTAAAGTGAAATTTACTGCACAGCTGTAGAGTTGAGAAATAATAAAGGCCTTAAAATGTTAAATGATTTAAGAAATGCATTCATGACTATAAAGGTTAGATACTATCAGTAATATCATTATGATTAGCCTAACCGTTAAGACTAAACAGTTAAGAACGCTCCGTGCATTTGTTCGACAGAAAGCTGCTTGGTTTTAAAGTGCACTGGACTTTCTCCTTGTGAAACGTCACTCATCTGACCTCAGCTTTGCAGTTATGAAGTGCATGAGGTGTAATCAGAGTAATAAACACCTGACAGCGCGTGATGCGCTCCTGCTGGATCTGCTCAAAGCGCCGCTTCAGCTCCGTCTGCCGCTCTCGTCTCTTCTGAGCGCGGCCCACAAACACCTTTCTGCCGCTCAGCTCCGTCTGGTTTAGCTCCTCCACCGCCTTCCCGTTACAGCACACAAAATGTTAGGTTTAAATATGCAAATGAGGCATTATTTAATGAAATATGCACTAATTTGCATGAACTCAGTTTCAAAATTCTTGTTTAATTTTTTTAACATATTAGTTGACTCTCTTCATAATTCAGAAAAAACTCAGAACACAATATATTTTCATAATTTGAAATCTATTGACACAAATGTTATAAAAGAAACAGTTGCATGACAGGTGCATGAAAAACACTGTTTGTGCCTGCAGTGTAAAAAAATAAACTTTTTATGTCATGCTTATGATTTTATGATTTACCAAATATTTGATAAGAAACACAACACTCACCCGTCTGGCATCACTGTGCTTCTCAAAGCTGGCGAAACCGAAGCCTCTCGAGTTTCCCTTCTCATCCGTCATGACCCGAACGCTCAGAGTTGGGCCTCACATACAAAGAACAGATGCAGTAAAACGAGAAAAATCTTTTGTTTCAACCACATCCACAAAACAAATAAACACTCACCGAATTTACTGAATATCTCCGTCAGCATCTCGTCATTCACTTCCGTCCCAAAGTTCTTGATGAAAATGTTTGTGAACTCTTTGTTTCTCGCCTGCATTTCAGCCTCGCGCTGCTTTTGGGACTTGAAGTGTCCCACGAACTTGAAGTGCAACATTTGAAACTTACAAAGCTCTATTCAGGTCTTTAAACATGTAGAAGAGTTTGTTTCTTCATGGGAACAGATTTTTCCTCTGCAGTGAATGGGTGCCGTCAGAATGAGAGTCCAAACAGCTGATAAAAACATCACAATAATCCACAAGTAATCCACAGCACTCCAGTCCATCAGTTAACATCTGGAGAAGACAAAAAATGAAACAAATCCAGCATTAAGATGTTTTTAACTCAAATACATAGAGTCTGTAATCCATAATAACACTTCCTCCAGTGAAAAAGTGCATCTCCTGTTGTCTCTCACATCAAAATCCAGACACATATTTGTCTTCCTCCATTTAAAACGCTGCTTGATCTGTGCAGATTTCTCTCCTGATTCACACCAGAACACTTTTTCACTGGAGGAACTGTTATTATGATTATAGACTCTATGTATTTGAGTTAAAATCATCTTAATGCTGGATGTTTCATCTTTTGTCTTCTCCAGATGTTAAACTGATGGACTGGAGTGCTGTGGATTACTTGTGGATTATTGTGATGTTTTTATCAGCTGTTTGGACTCTCATTCTGACGGCACCCATTCACTGCAGAGCATCCATTGCTGAGACACTGATGCAGTGCTACATTTCTCCAAATCTGATGAAGAAACAATTTCTTTTTCAGTCTCAACTTACACGTTCTGCTCATTGATCAACATGCCGTTTAGTTTCTCGATGGCTTTTCCAGCAGCTTCATGCGTCTCAAAGTGCACAAACCCAAAGCCTTTCGATCCGTTTTCATCACAAACCACTCACAGAAAGAAACGCACTCGAGACGGGTCTGATGTTGTATAATAAAGCAGAATGAGGAGAACATCTCTTACTTTACAGGATAAGATGGTCCCGAAGGAGGAGAAGATGTCATACAGACCCTCGCTGTCGATGGATTTCTCCAGGTTCTTGATGAAGATGTTCCCCACGCCGCTCTTCCTCAGCGAAGGGTCTCTCTGTGACCACATCAGACGCATGGGCTTCCCCTGCATGAGGTCAAAGTTCATGGTGTCCAGGGCTCGCTCGGCTGGGACCAATCAACACAACCGTGATTCAGAAGTCATTGTGAATGAATCATGTTAAATGCAGGTGATTTTTGTTAACTGATTCCTCCCAAAACAATAAACGCAATTCAATCAAGTACCTGATGAATTACATGACTTGAGTTTATAATATATAATATTCACTGGAGAGATATAACGCTCGTTTTGGCCTGAGTTTGATATACAGTTATTTAACCCCTTTATAACACATTTGGGTTTGTTTTGAACCTGAAGAGAAGCAAACGTTTCTAAAACATGTTTTTTTTTCTTAGTAATGGAACAAATGCAAATATTAAGACCCTAGAAATAATTTTTTTTTCTACAATTTTTTTTTTTTTAAGGAGGTACAAGCATTTAAAAAAAAGTGGTTTCATTTTTGGGACACTTTGACCCAGGTGTGTTAAAAATACTTTTGTAAAATGATCTATAAAATTATATTACAGTCAAAAATATATTCAGCCTAAACACACTTTAGGGACTGAATTGTGTTGATCATCATGAATATGAACCATTGCAGCATGAACAGCTAATCACTTTTTCAACATGAAAGATAAAGTTTATGCAAGTAAAATTCATGTATTGTGTTTGAAAACTTTTCAGAGAGTAATATTAATAAATTGTCCACATTTGTAAGTCACTTTGGATAAAAGGATATTATACCTGGTGTTGTGATATTTTTATAGTTGTATTTATGTAGGTTTTTTTTTGTTTCGACTGTTTTTGAGCAATCATGAGTTATAAATTTATAAAAATATAATTAAATTCCAGTCATTCCAATGGAGTTAAAATATTCATAACATCTTTTAGATTATATATATATATATTTACATTTAGTCATTCAGCAGATGCTTTTATCCAAAGCGACTTACAAATGAAGACAATAGAAGCAATATTATATTGTTTTTATATTTTTATATAATTAATATATTCAAATAAGCTTTCACACACACACACACACACACACACACATAGTGTTTTGGTGTGGTTATTGAAATTGCATGGAATTTCTCAATTTTTAATTTTTGAAAAGTGGTTAATTCAGTGAAATCATGGTAATATATATGTATATATATATATATATATATATATATTTTTTTTTTTTTTTTATTATTTAATAATTGATTGTTTGTTGCTGATATGATATATTGTTGTTTTAGTTGAAAATATTCAGACTATTTTATAAAATAACGATTCTTCGGGATATGAAGTAAGTGCAGAGACTCTGGATGCATCACGAGGTGTGTTTCTGACAGGTCTCCGCGCTGGTGAGACACTGCATCATTCGTGATCAATGCTGATTTCACATCTTCTCGGGGATCTTACCGTCAGCGGCTCGCTCGAAGTTAACGTACGCGTATCCGAGCGAGCGGCAGGTGAGTCGGTCTCTGCAGACTCGGATCGATTGAACCGAGCCGAGCGATCTGAATCGCTCGAACAGCATGGCTTCAGTCACGTCCGGCTCCAGGTCGCCCACATACAGCGAGCTGCTCACCTTCACCTTCATCTTCATCACAGACAGTCAGATATCAGAGAGTCCGAGATTCAGTCTGAAAACCACTTGTAACGATCAACGAACCGGATTTAAAAGATTCGATCAGATCGTAAATAAACATTCCGGTTATCATCATCATCATCATCATCGCAGTGTTTTATTCTGCAGGCTAAAGTTTAAATGGCAATAGCACATCAAAACACTTACTCTGTGTAATGAACATATGACGGGTTTATTAATTTTATTATTACAGTGAACTAGAAATAAACATACAGTGTTTTAAGAGCAAATGTTTTATTGATTCCTTTAAGATTTACTAAAATATATATATATATTTTTGCAACCTGATTTTTTCCTAAAAGGCTGTTTTATTTATTTATTTTGTTTACACACACACACACACACACACGCGCGCGCGCACACACACTCACTCACACACGCACACACACACTCACACACACACACACACACACACACTCACACACACGTCACCACACACACACACACACTCACTCACACAGACACTCACGCACACACTCACACACACGCTCGTTCGCTCACAGACACACACACTCACACACACGCACTCACTGACACACACACATACACGCGCACACACTCACACACACACACACGCACACACACGCACTCACACGCGCACACACACACTCACTCACACACACGCACACACACTCACAAACTCACACACACACGCGCGCACACACACACACACACACACACACACGCACACACACACACACACACACACGCACACACACTCACTCACACACACACGCGCGCGCACACACACACTCACTCACACTCTCTCTCTCTCTATTTTTTTTGTTAAACCATGTTTTTGTTTTTATTTACAACTTTACAAAAGTGCCATTTTAAAGTGAACTTTTATTTCATTTTAGATAATTTATTTCATTATATATTTATAAAATATTAAGTGAGCAATTTATTTGAAGACTCGTGTTTATCGGTTGAAAGATTTTCGAATCCCCATCTTAGTCTTATTAAAGATGCATTTTGAAAGTTTTGTCCTTTAGGTTTAAGTAGTATTTATTAACTTATTTAAATAATATTTGTATATATTTCCTCCTCCCTGCTGCGTGTTCTCAGAATAACTCCTGGTTCTGCTCTGAATGAAGCTGCTGCACGTTTAAAGGCTGACACCTTGTTTGGAATGTAAATGTTTATTAACACTTCGCAGGATTCTTTCCCATCTCATTAGCAAAATATGACAAGAATGAACAGTAATAAATAAAGTGTGTGCTCTGGTAGTGTAACAGCAGGTATCCCAGCGTCCTCTGCTCCTCAGTATCTGCTGTGCTCGTCTGTGGCCGTGACTATAACGTCCATCCAGATCCTCATGGCTTCAGCGCTGTGAGCCGCCAGGAAAAAGAGCCGCTCGTAGGTTTTGACGCAGAAGGTGAGGCTCGGCCGCGGAGACTGAGAACGACACGAGAGACATGGTTTTAAAGAATCTGACCGTAACACACTCTAGAGTTGGTTAGGGTTTGTGTGTGTGTGTGTGGTTATGAACTCACTGTTGAAGCGGTTCGCAGATGATCGTAATAAACCTCCTCGATGGCCTGGAAGTAAATCACACCTTTGAGTTTCTTCTCGTCCAGTTCTGAGGAAACAAGAGAAGAGCAGTGAGAGTTCAGCACTGAGCACTACAGCATCATACACTGAAGTCCCCCTGAAATTTTAAGTTAATACTTTAATATTTTAAGCACATATTCACATGTTCACGGTTCTCTGATAAGAGTTAATGCTCACATGACATCAGGGTTATTATCGTTAACTAAAACCAAAACCATAAAAAACAAACATGACTTGATCTGAACTAAAAAAAAAAAAAAAAAAAAAAAAATTATATATATATAAAATGTAATTTATTTCAGCTAGTTTCCAAGGCAAAATGTCTAATTTTCATTGAACAAAACTAAAATAAAAACTACATAGACACTTAAATTAAATTAATGAATAAATAATTAAAAAACATACTAACAAAATTACTAACACGTTAAAATTAAAACAACAGAAAGTATAAAATGTAATTATTTAAATATTAATGTTAATAATATATTTAAAATAACTAATTAATATTAATATTTTCATTTAGTTTAACTTAATGTACTAAAATAACTAAAACCGAAAAAATATTAATGTATTACATAGACAAAAAAATAATAAAATTGATATTTTCCTTTAACACAACAATACTAAAATAACTAAAAATTGAAAAATGAAAAAAAAAAAAATTACAAAAAAATTGACAGACCATAAATAATAAATATACAATATATATAATATGAAAATATATATATATAATATATATATATATTATATATAAAACCAATTCAAAATATGTAAAAATAATATTTTTATGACACTAGTTCAAGGTAATTTATTTATAAAGCACATTTAAAAACCGCCACAAGATTGACCAAAGTGCTTAAAAATCTAACTATAAACACATAAAACAGAAATAATAAGACATATGAATTTAAAAGACCAAAAGAAATGACAGATAAACATTCTGAAGACATAATAATCAAGACCATAATACAACGTATGGAGAACGGGATATTAGTTTTTTGAAGATTTTTTGAAAAAAAATAAATAAATAAATAATTGTATGACATGATAAACTCTCAAATCATTTTTTAGTAAGTGTTTTATTAAGATTTTATTTGAGCTATTTTTAAATCATTTCTATACATAGGGTTGCCAAAAGATGTCATATATTGAGATTGCAATGTCTCCTAAAAATGTTACAATGTAAATATTTCTGTCATAAATGAGTCACTTCCCAAACATTCAAACCCTCGAGCTTTAGCTTTACCCTGATGACACGCTGGAAATAATGTGAACACAGTGATGCAGGGATGGGGCTGCTGAAGGAAGTGTTTCTCTCACCGGTGTAGTAGGCCAGTCTCTGGTGGTCCAGATCGAAGATGAACCACCTCCTCCTCCAGGTCTTCACTCGTCCTCCGCGTTTGGTCAGAAAGCCTCCGCACCGCCGAGGAGACAGATTGACCCCCATACAGCCCGTCACGTTATGACCCAGAGCCTCCACGTGAGCCCGCAGGTCAAAGTTCACCGTCAGAGACAGCGGGACGCCCTGCCGATCGAGAAAAACACATCTGCATTACATTTAATCCTTTAGCAGACGCTTTTATCCAAAGCTTGAACAAGGGGTTGTGCAGCATGTTCCTATGTGGATCACTTGTGGATTATTGTGATGTTTTTATCAGACTCTCATTCTGACGGCACCCATTCACTGCAGAGCAAGTGATGCAATGCTACATTTCTCCAAATCTGATGAAGACACAAACTCATCCTGATCTCGGATGAACTGAGGGTGAACACATTTTGTTTTTTTGGTGAACTGTTTCTTCAAGTGGTCTCATAATGAGCAGAAGTACCTCCAGGTTTCTGTGTGTCGAGTTGATCTGCAGTCGCTCCTCATCATCATCGTGCGGCTGCTGTTTTTTTGAGTCTTTTTTTTTTTTTTTAGGTTATTGCTGTTTTTTTTGTGGGCTGTCTCTCCTCCTGTATGCAGACAGAGACCACGTCACGACTCTGATTCAGACCACAAGCTCGGCTTTATTTTGAACTGTTCTCATTGCAGGAAAGAAATGTGCATTTGGAGGTCAAATCTAGTCTCAGTATTGACTTCCTGTTTCACATTTAGATTAAAAGTGGATGGCCTACTAGAGGTCAAATGTAGATGATTTATAATGTTTCATATTTTTATATATTGTAACATTGCATTTTTTGGAGCATTTTTAAATTGTGTTCCTTGCTGAGGTTTTTTTTCAGTAGTGTTTTATGTGCACACGTCTTATAGACAACAAATCAAGTTTTTCTTTAAATGTGACGTATATGTGAATGCATTTTCTTGGACTGAAATATATTTATATATTTAAAACCAAAAATATACGAAAAAATGGCCAAAAATATATTGGTAGAAAATATATTTTGAAACATAGTTTTTGGCCATTTTTGTATATTCTGAGTAATTTTTTTTTATAATGACGGATGGTCCGTTCCTGTGTTTTGACAGCTGGATCAGTAACTCACTCTCTCCTTCAGCAGACGTTCCCGCTCCGCTTTGGCCTCTCGGAGCTTCCTCTCCATCTCCACTAAATCCAGGAGGCTCTGTGGACTGAGAGCCGAGATCACAGCAGAGTTTGAGACAGAGCTCTCTTTCACATCAGAACTTGAAACACTTCACAATACGCTTCCATTAGCTAACCTTAACTAACAATCAAACACACTTCTAAAACATTTATTGATCCTAGTAGATGTTCATTTTTTTAATGCATTATTAATTGTAAACATGTTTCCAAAATAACAATCGTGTCATTATTTATTATTTACTCATATCATAGCAAACCCATATGCTGTTATTTACTGGATACACAGAATATTCCGTGTTTTCACTGTTGAGAGCGCTATTACACATCTCCTGGATAAGTCTAGAAGTGCTGATCAAAAACACAGAAACGAGAGATCTCATATGTATGCATCTGAAAAATAATGCGATCGTCAGCACTAAACCGCATATAAATGAAAACTGCACAATGTTACTGATCCAGAAAGTGTTAAA